>NC_052311.1:57663412-57690912 GCF_016432855.1 Salvelinus namaycush
GAGAGTGAGCGAGAGAGAGGAAGAGAGAGAAGGGGAAAGCAAGAGAGAGAGGGAGAGAGAGGGAGAGAGAGAGAGACAGAGGGAGAAAGGTAAACAATAGGAAGGGAATAAAGGAATCGAGAAGGATTCCTTTATTCCCTACTCCCCTCTTCCCTCCCATTCTCTCCCCTACTCCCCTCTTCCCTCCCTCTCATTTTCTCTTCCTCTGTCTCTTGGTGGCTCCTTGGCTTTGTTTGTGGCTGATCCAGGCTGGTATTTACAGGGCTGACGTCAGATGCGTGGCTGTGTCCCCTCTCTCTCATTAAGACAGACCTGGCTGCTCGCTGAGACCTTCGCTGGAGCGCTCAGCAGTAATTGGTAATCAGAGAGGGACAGAGAAGAGTGACTTTTCACCAGGCCCCTGACCTCCCCAAGCTCATGGACACACACCGCCACACACACGGAGGGAACACATGAGGGAACACACGTCAGTACAACTAGTATAAATACCCAGCAGCAGCCTCTGACTATAATGTGTTCAGATTGTTAACGATATCAGGATTCCTGTCTTCTCATGTTGTATGTATTATGTATTCTCTAATACACATACTGTATATACATACAGATTTGACAACTGTGATATCCTCACTCTCAATATTATATGGACAGGTTGGGACCTGTCAGTGTGAGATCAGGGCCCGTATTCACAAAGCGCCTCAGAGTAGGAGTGCTGTTCTAGGATCAGGTCCCAACCTGTCCATATAATCTTATTCATTATGATCTAAAAGGAGAAACTGATCCTAGATCAGCGCTCCCACTCTGAGAGGCTTTGTGGATAGGGGCCCAGATCACTGAATTCAAGTTACTCAGACCTTGTCAAGTTTGACAAGCTTTGTAGATAGAACTTCAATGTGTATTTGTGTTTGTATTCAGGGGCGCAGTTACAGGTGAAGGTCCGTCCGTCCATCCCTTAATCTGTCTGATTGGCTCTGAGTCAGAGAGGCTGTTTGCTGCTGAAATTACATAAAACAATCCCCCTCAGCAGATGGGCAGCAATCAACAGCAAAAGTATATATTCCCACAACCAGCAATTTCTCGTAATTATTTTTGGTGAGGGGCTTGGATGCGGAATGGGTGTGGTGGTTTGGGGGCAGTCAGAGAACCTTTCAACTTGATTTTCTCAGAGGCAATCTTCCCTAGCTCTCTGGATGAGGGTGGTCCTACTTTTTCTCTTTGCAACGGCTACCCACCATCCTCTATCCTCCAGGCCTCATTACCAGGAGGAGAGTGAAGAGGACAGCTATCAGACAGACACGAAGGAAGTAGTGGGGGATGATCGTGGACAGAGAGTTTGACATATACAGTATCTATATGCATCGTAGGATGGAGTTGTCATTTAATCTGTTGAGTTTAGTGATGATTTGGAGTAAAATCTGTAAACAGGTTAAATGATCAGAGCAAGTGTGTGTGTGTGTGTGTGTGTGTGTGTGTGTGTGTGTGTGTGTGTGTGTGTGTGTGTGTGTGTGTGTGTGTGTGTGTGTGTGTGTGTGTGTGTGCAAATCTGTCAAATCATTTGACATCTTGTGGATATACTGTATCACTCACTCAGCTATTCTTTACATTTAAATATACACCCCCAACATCAAGAAAAACATCTTAAAGAATACTGGAGAAGCAAATATTTATTCAATATTAATACCAGGAGGTTAAGCTACCTGCTTTATAGAAACGTGTCTCTGTTCAGATCACTTTGCCACTGGGAGAGTCTGGGTAATAAATAATTTACATACACTCTTCGTCTTCTCTGAGTCGACTTCCTCTTCGTCTGATCTCTATGGTGTGACTGTTCCAGTAAGGGCTCTAGTTTAGACTACTCCCTCAGACCCTGAGGTATCACACTACAGTAAAGGGCTTTAGTGTTAGTCTACTACCTCAGACCCTGAGGTATCACACTACAGTAATGGGCTCTAGTTTAGACTACTGCCTTAGACCCTGAGGTATCACACTACAGTAAAAGGCTTTAGTGATAGTCTACTGACTCTACTCCCTAACACCCTGATGTATCACTCTACAGTAAAGGGCTCTAGTTTAGACTACTCGCTAGCACCCTGCGGTATCCCACTACACTACTTGAATAAAATTACTTTGTTTACCCCTCAACCTCCTAGGCATCATCCAATTCTGTTTTGCAGATGACTTAGAATGAAATCGTTATTAATAATGACTTTCCATCCTCTTCGAGTTTGTAAAGTAAAATAAGACGGGCAATGTTTTATCTTATATAGCTGATGTACTGTAATTATACTTGTGTGTATGGTCACTGAGCATTCTTCTACTATCACTACTATCACTACTACCGCATGGCAAGCGGTACCAGAGTGCCAAGTCTAGGACAAAAAGGCTTCTCAACAGTTTTTACGCCCAAGCCATAAGACTCCTGAACAGGTAATCAAATGGCTACCCGTACTATTTGCATTGTGTGCCCCCCCCTCAACCCCCTCCCAACCCCTCTTTTTACGCTGCTGCTACTCTCTGTTTATCATATATGCATAGTCACTTTAACTACACATTCATGTACATACTACCGTAATTGGGCCGACCAACCAGTGCTCCCGCACATTGGCTAACCGGGCTATCTGCATTGTGTCCCACCACCCGCCAACCCCTCTTTTACGCTACTGCTACTCTGTTCATCATATATGCATAGTCACTTTAACCATATCTACATATACATACTACCTCAATCAGCCTGACTAACCGGTGTCTGTATGTAGCCTCACTACTTTTATAGCCTCACAACTGTATTGTCACGCCCTGGCCTTAGTTATCTTTGTTTTCTTTATTATTTTAGTTAGGTCAGGGTGTGACATGGGGGATGTATGTGTTTTTGTCTAGTCTAGGGTGTTTGTATTGTATAGGGGGTTTTGTAGAGATATGGGGTTGTGTTCAGTGTAGGTGTTTAGGTAAGTCTATGGTTGCCTAGTTTGGTTCTCAATTAGAGACAGCTGTCTATTGTTGTCTCTGATTGGGAGTCATATTTAGGCAGCCTTAGGCTGAAGAAGATGTATTTATATCACGCTGCGCCTTGGTCCTCTCTTTCACCTCAAGACGATCGTGACAGAATTTTCTTTTAATTATAACGAAGACGAAATGAAGAACACTGACAAACTAATACAAAACAACAAACGACCGTGAAGCTACAAACGAAAGTGCAGACACAAGCTACTAACGTCAAACATAGACAATTACCCACAACCTGCCTAATGCCTATGGCTGCCTAAATATGACTCCCAATCAGAGACAACAATAGACAGCTGTCTCTAATTGAGAACCAAACTAGGCAACAATAGACTTACCTAAACACCTACACTGAACACAACCCCATAAACTCTACAAAACCCCCTATACAATACAAACACCATAGACTAGACAAAAACACATACATCCCCCATGTCACACCCTGACCTAACTAAAATAATAAAGAAAACAAAGATAACTAAGGCCAGGGCGTGACATGTATATAGCCTGTCCTTTTACTGTTGTTTTATTTCTTTACCTACCTATTGTTCACCTAACACCTTTTTTGCACTATTGGTTAGAGCTTGTAAGTAAGCATTTCACTGTGAGGTCTACACCTGTTGTATTCGGCGCACGTGACAAATAAACTTTGATTTGATTCTCTGTAGCGGCACTGTAACAAAACCTGTAGGACTGTGTAGTGCTATAACAACCACTGCGTAAGGATGTGAGTAGGGATGCGTTTTAAAGTAACCTGACGTGGAGACATGCAGTGTTTCACAAGGTATCAACTGTTGTCCATAGACAGTCACAGGAGACAGAGACGTAGGGTTGACCCTAAGGATACAAGGTGGTGGGATTTGTTGTGTTTGTCTGGTATACTATATAATGTCTTCTTTTTTTAACAAGGATAGCTTTCTCTATGAGAATGACACATCTTCAAGAGGTATTCAAAAGTCTAATTTATACCTTACGCAACACAAGAATGCAAGGAACTCAAGTAAAGTCTTCAGCAATCCCCTCCTTTCCTCTTTATTTACCTTTTCCTCTTTATTTACCTTTCCTCTGCCCTGCTTCCGTGACGGTGCTATGTTCTGACAGTAGAGAGGTGCTGGAAAATAACACACAACTAAAAGCATCTGAAACAGCGAAACGCAATTAGAAGCCATTAAAACTTCACCATGACCTGCTGCTGTGGTGTTGTGCGTGTGTGTGTGTGTCTGCACGTGTGTGTGCATGTGTGTGTGTGTTTGTACAGTGACTGTCAGAGAGCGAGAGATAGAGAGAGAGAGAGAGAGGAGGGGGAGAGACAGTAATATAGAGAGGCTGAGAACAGCACTAATTTGCTAATTTATCATGAAACGCATCACCAAATGTTGTGTATTGGGCTTGTGCTAATAGGAGTTGTATATTATCCAGGTGACCAGTGAGATGAGTCACATCTATTGATCAGCACTCTCAATAATCAGTCAGTGGAAAGCGACTGATTGTGACATATTAAGCTAATTATTTTGCCAATTATAGTGTAGTTGGATATGATTATTCAGTGCATGTGTTTCATATAAACATTTTGTTTAGAATTTATGAAGAATGGATAAAAACCAAACCAGACTTGCCAATTCTGCCAATTCTTCTACAAAGTTGTGTTTTTCTCCATGTATCAGTAACAGCAGGTGACCAGGTGTTTCCATGGAAATAAGGAGGAGGTATTGTCAGTGGTGTGAAATGATTCGGTGGACATCAGCTTATTGCGTTTTATACACTGCAGACAAAACTGGTTGAAATGACTTCATTATAACCAGGTTATAACCAGTTCTGGTTGGTTGTAGTTGATTGTGATTATGTCATTTCACTTTGCCCTCTGGGTAAGTTTTCAACCTTCATTTTCATTTGGACAATGGAGAGCCACCAGCCTATACACTGAGACACAGTAGATGAGCTCGCCAACGTCGTTTGTGTCTTTAGTCATTGAGATGGCTTATATCTGAAGCATCTGATGATGTTATCACACGTATGGACACATATCTGTGTCATGAGCCAACATAAAAGGAAGGAACCTCTCTGAATCACTATTGGCAGTGAGCTGTGCAATCTAGCAACAATAACATGCACGTGCTAAAAGCAATCATTCTCACAATGCTCAGATGATGAGTAATGGAAAATGGTATTTATGAAATTGCTTATGACCCTTTGCTGTTTGTATTGAATGGTATTAATATGAGAGGGTAAAGTATCAGGCCTATCGATTACAGCTATGCCATGGGTAGGCAGGAATTGGGTTGGTATAGCATGGCATGAGGGCACTTGGCTGGCAGAAGCTGAAAACTGATAAATATGTTGAAATGGTCCAGTGGTGTCCGTGTCAGGTTCAAGCCTCTTCTCTCTATCAGGAGAGAGAAAGAGTAAGATAGAGTCAGAGATTAACAGACACATTATACATCAACTATTGTACGAAAGGGAAAGAGAAGGCGTGTGCGTTTCAGTGGCCATCTCCCTCCTTGGTCGATGGATTGGCATGATGTCCCACCCTGTTTACAGTGCATTCGGAAAGTATTCAGACCCCTTGACTTTTTCCACATTTTGTTACGTTACAGCCTTATTCTAAAATTGATTACATACATTTTTTCCCTAATCAATCTACACACTATACCCAATAATGACAAAGCAAAAACAGGTTTTTAGAAATTTTTGCAAATGTATAAAAAAAGAAAACTGAAATATCACAGAGCATTTACTCAGTACTTTGTTGAAGCACATTTGGCAGAGATTACAGCCTCGAGTCTTCTGGGGTATGACACTACAAGCTTGGCACACCTGATTTGGGGAGTTTCTTTCTTTCTTCTCTGCAGATCCGCTCAAGCTCTGTCAGTTTGGATGGGGAGCGTCACTGCACAGCTATTTTCAGGTCTTTCCAGAGATGTTAGATCGGGTTCAAGTCTGCGCTCTGGCTGGGCCACTCAAAGGCATTCAGAGATTTGCCCCGAAGCCACTCCTGTGTTGTCTTGGCTGTGTGCTTAGGGTCGTTGTCCTGTTGGAAGGTGAACCTTCACCCCAGTCTGAGGTCCTGAGTGCTCTGGAGCAGGTTTTCATCAAGGATCTCTCTGTACTTTGCTCGGTTAATCTTTCCCTCGATCCTGACTAGTCTCTCAGTCCCTGCCGCTGAAAAACATCCCCACAGCATTATGCTGCCACCACCATGCTTCATGTCCTCCAGATGTTACGCTTGGCATTCAAGCCAAAGAGTTCAATCTTGGTTTCATCAAACCAGAGAATCTTGTTTCTCATGGTTTTAAAGTCTTTCGGTGCCTTTTGGCAAACTCCAATCGGGCTGTCATGTACCTTTTACTGAGGAGTGGCTTCCGTCTAGCCATTCTACCATAAAGGCCTTATTGGTGGAGTGCTGCAGAGATGGTTGTCCTTCTGGAAGGTTCTCCCATCTCCATAGAGAAACTCTAGAGCTCTGTCAGAGTGACCATCAGGTTCTTGGTCAACTCCCTGACCAAGGCCCTTCTCCCCCGACTGCTCAGTTTGGCCGGGCAGCCAGCTCTAGGAAGAGTCTTGGCGGTTCCAAACTTCTTAAGAATGATGGAGGACACTGTGTTCTTCGGGACCTTCAATGCTGCAGAAATGTTTTGGTACCCTTCCCCAGATCTGTGTGTAACGGCTGTCTTCGGGTGAAAGAGAGGAGGACCAAAATGCAGCGTGATGATAATCCATATTTTAATAGGCTACTTAAACAACGAACAAAAACAACAAACTGACATAAAGAACCGAAGACGCTACAGTCCTGAACTAGTGAACACAGAACAGATGAACACACAAACAGGAACAATCACCCACAAAACACACTACAAAAACAGGCTACCTAAATATGGTTCCCAATCAGAGACAATGACTAACACCTGCCTCTGATTGAGAACCATATCAGGCCAAACAAGAAACCCCACATAGAAACAGACAACATAGATAATACCCACCCAGCTCACGTCCTGACCAACTAAATAAAGACTAAACAAAGGAAATAAGGTCAGAAACGTGACACTGTGCCTCGACACAATCCTGTCTCTGAGCTCTACGGACAATTCCTTCGACCTCATGGCTTGGTTGTTGCTCTGACATTCCACTGTAAACTGTGGGACCTTATATAGACAGGCATGTGCCTTTCCAAATAATGTCCAATTAAATACATTTACCACAGGTGGACTCTAATCAAGTTGTAGAAACATCTCAAGGATGATCAATGGAAACAGGATGCACCTGAGCTCAATTTCGAGTCTCATATCAAAGGGTCTGAATACTTATGTAAATAAGGTGTTTCTGTTTTTATTTTTACTAAATTAGCAAAAATTTGTAAAAACCTATTTTGACTTTGTCATTATGGGGTGTTGTGTGTAGATTGATGAGGAAACAATAAGGCTGTAACGTAACAAAATGTGGAAAAAGTCAAGCGGTCTGAATACTTTCCGAATGCACTTGTAGATCTCTCTTTAATCCCACTGCTTTGTTATTCTAATGACAAAGATGACAGGTTATTTTCATGTTCTATTTTTGTGTGGTATCATTAAATAACTTTTTTATTTTCTCTTATCTCCTCCCTATTCCTCCATATTCTCCCCTGTATCTGTTGCACAGGTTGTGAGTCAGGACAGGATTGTATGCAGTTCATAAATCAAATCAAATTTTATTGGTCACATACACATGGTTATCAGATGTTATTGTGAGTGTAGCGAAATGCTTATGCTTCTAGATCCGACAGTGCAGCAGTATCTAACAGGTAATATCTAACAATTCCACACCAAACCTAATATCTAACAAATTCCACAACAACACCTAAGACACACAATCTAGTAAAGGAATGGGATAAGAATATACACTACCAGTTTTAGAACACCTACTCAAATAAGGAGGTTTCTTTATTTTTACTATTCTCTACATTGTAGAATAATAGTGAACACATTAAAACTGTGAAATAACACATATGAAATCATGTAGTAACCAAAAAAGTGTTAAGAAAATCAAAATAGATTTTAGATTTTAGATTCTTCAAATAGCCACCCTTTGCATGGATGAGTTTTACACACACCTGGTATTCTCTAAACCAGCTTCACCTGGAATGCTTTTCCAACAGTCTTGAAGGAGTTCCCACATATGCTGAGCACTTGTTGGCTGCTTTTCCTTCACTCTGTGGTCGGGGGATTGTGGAGGCCAGGTCATCTGATGCAGCACTCCATCACTCTCCTTCTTGGTAAAACAGCCCTTACTATAAGGGCACAAGGCGAGACCCAAATGCAGACACAGGAGGCAGATGGTTGAGCTCTGATATTTATTATGACAAAAGGGGTAGGCAAAAGGCAGGTCGGGTGCAGGCGAGAGTTCATAAACCAGGTCAGAGTCCAACCCGTACCAGGCGATAGGCAGGCTCAAGGTCAGGGGTAGGCAGAGTGGTCAGGCAGGCGGGCTCAGAGTCAGGACAGGCAAGGGACAAAACCAGGAGGGTGAGAAAAGAGAGACTGGGAAAGTAGGAGCAGAGAAACAAAAACACTAGTTGACTTGACAAACAAGACAAACTAGCACAGAGAGATAGGAAACACAGGGATAAATACACAGGGAAAAATAAGCGACACCTGGAGGGGGTGAAGACAATCACAAGGACAGGTGAAATAGATCAGGGTGTGACACTTACACAGCCTATAGGTGTGTTGGGTCATTGTCCTGTTGAAAAACAAATGAAAGTCGAACTAAGCCCAAACCAGATGGGATGGCGTATCGCTGCAGAATGCAGTGGTAGCAATGCTGGTTAAGTGTGCCTTGAATTCTAAATAAATCACAGACAGTGTCACCAGCAAAGCACCCCCACACCATCACACCTCCACCTCCATGCTTTACCGTGGTAAATACACATGCGGAGATCATCCGTTCACCCACACCGCGTCTCACAAAGACACTGCGGTTGGAACCAAAAATCTCCAATTTGGACTCCACACCAAAGGACACATTTCTAATGTCTAATGTGCATTGCTCGGGTTTCTTGGCCCAAGCAAGTCTCTTCTTCTTATTGGTGTCCTTTTTAGTAGTGGTTTCTTTGCAGCAATTCGACCATGAAGGCCTGATTCACACGGTCTCCTCTGAACAGTTGATGTTGAGATGTGTCTGTTACTTGAACTATGTGAAGCATTTATTTGGGCTGCAATTGCTGAGACTGGTAACTCTAATGAACTTATCCTCTGCAGCAGAGGTAACTCTGGATCTTCCATTCCTGTGGCGGTCCTCATGAGAGCCAGTTCATCATAGCGCTTGATGGTTTTTACGACTGCACTTGAAGAAACTTTCAAAGTTCTTTTTTTAAATTGTCCGTATTTACTGACCTTCATGTCTTAAAGTAATGATGGACTGTTGTTTATCTTTACTTATTTGAGCTGTCCATAATATGGACTTCATCTTTACCAAATAGGACTATCTTCTGTATACCCCTCTACCTTGTCACAACACAACTGATTGGATCAAATGCATTAAGAAGGAAAGACATTCCACAAATTTACTTTTAACAAGGCACAACTGTTAATTGAAATTAATTCCAGGTGACTACATCATGAAGTTGGTTGAGAGAATGCCAAGATTGTGCAAAGCTGCCATCATGGCAAAGGTGGCTATTTGAAGAATCTCAAATATAAAATATATTTGTCACGACTCCTACCGAAGGTGGCTCCCCTTCCTGTTCGGGTGGCGCTCGGCGGTCGTCGTCACCAGCCTACTAGCTGCCACTGATTTTTTCCTCCCCCTCCTTGTCTGTTTATTAGTTACACCTGTTTGTAATTAGGTTTATTAGTTGGGCTTTATTACCCAGCCGGCCCGCCTGTTGGGTGTGCGGGATTGTTTGATGTGTACTGGTGTACACGCTGTAAGTCACGGTTGATCGTGTATGTTGGTTATTTTCTGAACTGTTTAGTTCCCCTGTGTTTTGGGGCATTTGTTTAAGTGGCGTCGTTTTTCACCTATGTGGTGATTAAAGTATACGCTACTCTGAACTCTCTGTCTCCTGCGTTTGACTTCTCCCTCCACTACACCCCGGGCATTACAATATTTTGATTTGTTTAACACTTTTTTGGTTACTATATGATTCCATATGTGTTATTTCATAGTTTTGATGTCTTCACTATTATTCTACAATGTAGAAAATAATAAAAATAAAGAAAAACCCTTGAATGAGTAGGTGTTCTAAAACTTTTGAACGGTAGTGTATAAATATAAAATATATGGATGAGCAGTGACAGAGCGGCTAAGATGTAATAGATAGTATAGAATAGAAAGTGTAGGATACAGTATACAGTATATACATTTGAGATAATAAATTTGAGATAGGTAAACATTCTTAAAGTGGCATTATTAAAGTGACATTATCAAAGTGACTAGTGTTCCATTTATTAAAGTGACCAATGATATCAAGTCTGTAGGTAGGCCTCTCTGTGCTAGTAATGGCTGTTTAACAATCTGATGGCCTTGAGATAGAAGTTGTTTTTCAATCTCTCTGTCCCAGCTTTGATGCACCTGTACTGACCTCGCCTTCTGGATGATAGCGGGATGAACAGGGAGTGGCTCGGGTGGTTATTGTCCTTGATGATCTTTTTTGCCTTCCTGTGACATCGGGTGTTGTAGGTGTCCTGGAGGGCATGTAGTTTGCCCCCGGTGATGCATTGTGCAGACCGCACCACCCTCTGTAGAGCCCTGCGGTTGTGGGCGGTGCAGTTGCCGTACCAGGCGTCGATACAGCCCGATAGGATGCTCTCGATTGTGCACCTGTAAAGTTTAGTGAGGGTTTTCGGTGACAAGCCACATTTTTTCAGCCTCCTGAGGTTAAAGAGGCGCTCTTGCGCCTTCTTCACCACACTGTTTGTGTGCATGGACCATTTCAGTTTGTCGGTGATGTGTACACCGAGGAACTTAAAACTTTCCACCTTCTCCACTGCTGTCCCATCGATGTGGATAGGGGGGTGTTCCCTTTGCAGTTTCCTGAAGTCCACGATCATCTCTTTTGTTTTGATGACATTGAGTGAGAGGTTATTTTCCTAACACCACACCCCGAGGGCCCTCACCTCCTCCCTGTAGAATGTCTCGTCATTGTTGGTAATCAAGCCTACTACTGTTGTGTCATCTGCAAACTTGATGATTGAGTTGGAGGTGTGCATGGCCACGCAGTCGTGGGTGAACAGGAAGTACAGGAGGGGGCTGAGAACGCACCCTTGTGGGGCCCTAGTGTTGAGGATCAGCGGAGTAGAGATGTTGTTTCCTACCTTCACCACCTGGGGGCGGCCCGTCAGGAAGTTCAGGACCCAGTTGCACAGGGCGGGGTCAAGACCCAGGGACTCAAGCTTAATGATGAGTTTGGAGGGTACTATGGTGTTGAATGCTGAGCGGTAGTCAATGAACAGCATTCTTACATAGGTATTCCTCTTGTCCAGATGGGATAGGGCAGTGTGATGGCGATTGCATCGTCTGTGGACCTATTGGGGCGGTAAGCAAATTGAAGTGGGTCTAGGGTGACAGGTGGAGTGGATGTGATATGATCCTTGACTAGTCTCTCAATGTAACGTCTCTCCTCGGAAGGCGTGGACCAAAACGCAGCGTGGTAAGTGTTCATGATTCTTTATTACTCAAAAACACTCGAACAAAATAACTAAGTGAAAAAATGAAACAGTTCTGTCAGGTGCAGACACTAAACAGAAAATAACTACCCACAAAACACAGGTGGGAAAAAAGGCTGCCTAAGTATGATTCCCAATCAGAGACAACGATAGACAGCTGCCTCTGATTGGGAACCACACTCGGCCAAAAACAAAGAAATACAAAACATAGAAATAAAGAAACTAGAATGCCCACCCTAGTCACACCCTGGCCTAACCAAAATAGAAAATAAAAGCCTCTCTATGGCCAGGGCATGACACTCACAGCACTTCATGATGACAGAAGTGAGTGCTACGGGGCGATAGTCATTTAGTTCAGTTACCTTGGCTTTCTTGGGAACAGGAACAATGGTGGCCATCTGCTATACAGCAGACTTGGATAGGGATTGATTGAATATGTCCGTAAACACACCAGCCAGCTGGTCTGCGCATGCTCTGAGAACACAGCTAAGGATGCCGTCTAGGCGGGCAGCATTGCGAGGGTTAACACGTTTAAATATTTTTCTCACTTTGGTAGCGGGCCGTGTCGGTGGCACTGTATTGTCCTCAAAGCGTGCAAAGAAGTTGTTTAGTTTGTCTGGAAGCAAGATGTCGATGTCCGCAACGGGGCTGGTTTTCTTTTTGTAGCCCGTGATTGTCTGTAGTCCCTGCCACATACGTCTTGTGTTTGAGCCGTTGAATTGCAACTCCACTTTGTCTCTATACTGACACTTTGCTTGTTTGATTGCCTTACATAGGGAATAACTACACTGTTTGTATTCGGCCATATTCCCAGTTGCCTTGCCATGATTAAATGTGGTGGTACATGCTTTCAGTTTTGTGTGAATGCTGCCATCAATCCACGGTTTCTGGTTAGGGAAGGTTTTAATAGTCACAGTGGGTACAACATCTCCTATACACTTCCTTAAAAACTTGCTCACTGAGTCAGCGTATACGTCAATGCTGTTCTCTGAGGCTACCCGGAACATATCCCAGTCCACGTGATCGAAGCAATCTTGAAGCGTGGAATCCGATTGGTCAGACCAGCGTTGGATAGACCTAATTATGGACGCTTCTTGTTTCTTGTTTTAGTTTCTGCCTACAGGAGGGGAGCAACAAGATGGAGTCATGGTCAGATTTGCCAGAAGGAGGACAGGGGAGGGCCTTGTATGCATCGCGGAAGTTAGAGTAGCAATGGTCGAGCGTGTTTTGCTCGCTCGTTTGCATAAAGTCCTGTGAAGTTCCTTGATGGCAGTCTTGGTATCCGTTTGCGGGTGGATATACACAGCTGTGACGATAACCAAGGAAAGTTCTCTTGTCAGATAATACGGTCGGCATTTGATTGTGAGGAATTCTAGGTCAGGTGAACAAAAGGACTTAAGTTCCTGTATGTTGTTGTGATTACACCATGAGTCGTTAATCATGAAACATTCATCCCCGCCCTTCTTCTTACCGGAGAGATGTTTATTCCTCTCGGCGCGATGCACTGAAAATGATGTTGGCTGTACTGACTCCAACAGCATGTCCCAAGCTAGCCATGTTTCCGTGAAACAGAGTATGTTACAATCCCGGTGTAACGATGTTCATCTGAGGAAGAAGGATTAGACCAAAGCGCAGCGTGGTACGTGTTCATGATGTTTATTATAACCTGAACACTGAAACAAAAAACAAAAGTGGAACAAAACGCAACAGTTCTGTCAGGTACTCACACAAAACAGAAAACAACTACCCACAAAACCAACATGGAAAATGGCAACCTAAATAGGCTCCCCAATCAGAGACAACGAGAAACAGCTGTCTCTGATTGGGAACCAATTCAGGCCACCATAAACCTACAATCCCCTAGACCACACCAAATCCCCATAGATAGACAAAACCCCTAGACAAGACAAAAACCCCTAAACAAATACAAAAACTAAACAAACCACACTTGTCACACCCTGACCTAACCAAAAAATAAAGAAAACAAATATAATTAAAGTCAGGGCGTGACACCCGGATATCTCTTTGGAAAGCAACTCTTGCCCTGATTTCTTTGACTTTGGGATTGGACATTAGCGAGTAATATACTCGGAAATGGTGGGTGGTGTGCGCGCATCCGAAGCCTCACTAGAAGCCCGCCTTGGCATCCTCTCCTCCGGCGGCGTTGTTTTGGGTCGGCCTCTGGAATCAGTTCAAATGCCCTGGGAGGTGCAGACAAAGGATCCGCTTTGGGAAAGTCGTATTCCTGGTCGTAGTGCTGGTTGTGCTGGTAGGTTGACGTCTCTCTGATATCCAATAGTTCTTCCCGGCTGTATGTAATAACACTTAACGTTTTATGGGCTAACAATGTAAGAAATATTACGTAAAAAAACAAATACTGCACAGTTTCCTGAGGACTAGAAGCGAAGCTGCCATCTCTATCGGCGCCATCTGTATGTGTTTTTGATGACATGGGAGTTGCACTTCATGTGTGTTAATCGGTTTGTGTCATTAGGTAGTTGTGTGTAGTGTTGTGTGTATTTTGCTGTTTGTGTGTTATGTTGTATATTATTTCCTTAGGCAGATTAGGTGAATAATGAATTTCCTCTCGATATGGAAGACAGGCCGTAATTAAGGAGAGAGGAGTGAGGCAAAGAGCCACTGGTCTGATGCACACACACACACACACACACACACACACACACACACACACACACACACACACACACACACACACACACACACACACACACACACACACACACACAAACCACACCACATGGTACACACATGACACACACACACACAGTGGTGGCAAAAGTACCCAATTGTCATACTTGAGTAAAAGTCAAGATACCTTAATAGAAAATGACACAAGTAGGCCATTATTGTAAATAAGAATGTGTTCGTAACTGGCGTGCCTAGTTAAATAAAGGTTAAAAAATATTTTATAATAATAATTAAATGAATACTTTTGGGAGTAAGGGATTTAAAAAAAAGTTTCTTTAGGAATGTAGTGAAGTAAAAGGAAAAGTAGTCAAAAATATAAATAAAGTACAGACACCACAAAAAACGACTTGATTAGTACTTAAATTAAGTACTTTACACCACTGCACACACACACGCACACACACACACACACGCACGCACACACACACACACACACACACACACACACACACACACACACACACACACACACACACACACACACACACACACACACACACACACACACACACACACACACACACACACACACACACACACACACACTCACACCCGGAGGGTTAGGGCCTCTGCAGCTCCTCATGGGTGAGAGTGGTGGGGTTTGTTACCAGATCACAGGGCTGTCATTGACTATTTATTTTAGTCCCCCACAATCCAACTTTTATGCTGCGCGCTGGGGAGTGGGGAATCAAAGATTCTTTCATTTCGGCAGCACTCAGTGGCCTCAGATCACGTTTTTCCCATCTCGACGCAGCTCTCGCCCTGTGCGCCCCTGCGCTGTGTCAGCGTTGGGGCAGGGATGCGCTCCGTCGCCGCGGTAAATTGTACGCTTTGTACTTCACTGACAGAGGGAGAAATAGCAGTGATTTCCGTCTGATAGCCCGGGGGTTGTTGCATCCCTCATTTACTCTCTCTCTCCGATCTACCAGAATATGAGACTGGGGCACTGTTTACACAGCAAGCATAAACAGCGTCATATAGTTGATGCATGCAGGCAATGAGCTAGATTCCATCCCAACTTCTTGAACTTTTACTGACCTAAATGTCCTGATATTAAACACGTATTATTACAGTTTTTAAAATATTGCACAAGATAATTATCGTTTCATCCACATAGCTTTCTGTGTCACTCCCATTACACTTTTCCTATATGGCACTCCCAGAGGCTTAACATTTTGTCACGCACCATCCTCGTATTGTTTTTCCATTTGATCAATTAAAGCTCAAATAAATCCTCACACACCGTTTTGCATAGAAGTTGAATACAGTGGTATGGATGAAATAATCCATTCATTGATTAATTCGCCACTAAAGCGACAATAAGACATGCGTAAAGTCCACCCTGCCCCGGCCCCTGTTCCCCATGCTACAGGTCTCCCCACCTCACCTCGACTTGGAGATCCACCCGGCGCTGGGTCGGGTCCATCCATCGGTCGTTGTGCAGGTCCCCTGTTGCTTTAAGCAGTGTGTTTTTTCGACCAACAGGAGGCGTGTCTTCCCCACGGCCGGAGCGGAGCGCAGCAAGACGCGAGTCTGAAGGAACCGATCTGGCTCGTCTCTCTATCGGAACAAATCAACTACTTTCTCAGCTCATTCTATTCGAAGGTAAGCGTCGCATCCTTTTTTATATTTTTATGATTGTCTTTCCGTTATTTGTGTAATTTAGCAGCTTGTACTCCCCTCTGCTTGGGCGTGTAAGGTTTGAAAGCCTAGTCTGTTGGATTTTACAGGTGAGACAGAAGTGAGAGAATTAGGCTATCCACCTCGTCTCTTTCATCGAAGAAATTACACAAAACGTGACGATTATACATCGCACTAAGCCTCCCGATCTACACAGGTTCATTTACACTAGCCTACTTGAAGTTGAATGCTGCATTTATATTTTGGGAATGCGGCGCGTCGTGTCAATGTGCGCTCTGCGCACCTTTGCCAGTAGAAACAATGACAATGTCTTAAAAGGTTACGACTTGTTAGTTAATAGGACAAAACCCTGTAGATACTTGTATGTCTTCCTTCGACTCCTATTTAAAATGCGTGTCCCCTCTCGAGTCCCTCCTCTCGTTGCTGATGCATACAATGTCGTGGGGTTGAAAATGCATTATTGGGTCATTAAATGTATGCCGTACAAATCGTGGCTGACAGTGGCGTTGAAGTTATCCGCTTTATGAATGATCCATAGATAATGTGTAATCAGGCTGGGTGGAAAGGAACCGACTGGCTGCGCATGTAAATTCCACAGCTGATGAGCACATAACCCGCGCGCACCACAGCCTTAAATCAAGTTCATGATCAGATGGTAGATGGTTAATTGCACAGTGCCATAAAACAGCACCGATGATGCCCAACGTGCTATTTGGAAAGCTCTTACAAAGTAACCAGAAAAGGCTGATCGTTAAACTGGGATATGTATAAAAATCTCTGCAGAAATTGTTTGAGTTTACAAATGGCATCCGTGCCAACTGATTCGCTCATTGCGCGCGACTGGCTTTATGTGTATAACGTTTTAAAGCCTTTGACTTAGCCTACTAAAGTTAAAGTATGACATTGACAATGTTTTCATTTAGTAATGGCCGAAGAAAAAAATACAAAACATTTCAGTGTAATTGTATTTATCTTCGTGGATCCCATGCGTAATTTCCTCATCCTCGGTCAGCTGAATGGTATTCTCAAACCAGATGGACAAATATATATATTGGAACGGGTTAGTTTAAAGAGAAACGAGGCGTATATTATTTCTTTATAAACAAGTCAACAGTTAAAAGTCACTGCATTTATCCTCAAAAATACCTCAGAAGCATTTATCCATATCCGTCACCCCATTTAATGTAAATTGTATGACACCTATAGGCGCACTATAGGTTAATTATATTTGAATCACCATAAATCCCTGTCGATCGTTGTCTTTTCACTGGGTCATCTCGGCACATTTGTATTATTTATTATTGAGGCAGAGTGAAAAGACACTTTCTTACCCATATATGGACATGGAACGGCACTCGGGGTTTAAGCCAACATTTAAATGCCTAGCTATATGTGTAAGTTACACAAGGAAATTAAACGAGACATCATATGGCTTTACATAAGAGAATGAATCCGATCACACCAGTCTTTGAAAAACAGATTATGCGGTCGGTTTGTCAAACGGAGAAAGAAAGGAGTTAGTAAGTAGGCCTTTGTCTTACTTTCAGTCAAGCTGATTGAGTCAATTTGCATGACTTGAAAATATTATTGACGCCATTAGAGGCTACACAATCGAAAATCCACCCGGGTTCTCGTGCAGCAGTTTCAAACACGGACTGCAATAAAGGTGCTTCACAGCCCCTCGTATATTTCTCGGGCGGCTTGAAACGCAGACGCAAGCAGCTCTCCTGTTCGGAAATACTTGTCGAATGCTCTCGGGAGCTGTTCATTAAATGACGACAGAGGCTATACGCAACTCTGAATTTTCAAAGTGAAAAAAGAAAGACAAAAAAACAATAATTTTGTCCTCAACCAAACACTGGTTGGGCTGTATGTAAAGTTAGGTCTAATTCGAGTAGTGTTCGTAGGTCACCGCGACGCTGTCCATGGTGCTGAAATCCACAACTACACCTGGCGTGGGTTTAGTGAAAAGGAACACAAAGATATTGCATCTACTGTATAGACCTAATGACACAAATAATATGCTAATGATTAATATCTATATAATTAATACATATACATGAATGTAACAGTATTTTGTTTTTAGAGATAAACATGACATCCAAGTGTAATGTATCTTTAATAACTGTTGCTCGTACTTTTGGACTGTGTGTAGAATAGGCTAGTCCTGTCCGTTTCCAACGTGATGTCGTTCCCTTTATGGTCCTGGGGTTTAGATTGTATGACAAATCCAATGTTAAAGTGGTTTTAGGTCTTATCTATATCTTAACGACTCTGCTTAACGACTTAACGACTCAAGACAATATAATTGTCATCTGTAATCATATTCCTAGACTTAGGCCTATGAAACAGAACACAGATTCTTGAAATTTGAAGTTAATTGATGACAAAAATCATGGCATTCTAATTGTATAACTTCACAAGTAATTGAACAACAAGCCTACTTTGATATTGGCTGGATAACGTTTGAATTACATGAGCTGAGAATACATTTATTTCACAACTTCGAATATACATTTTGAAATGAAAGTTCTACAATGCTATGATCCTCAACGCATGTTATTGACAATTGTCTAACAGTACACTGCTAGAAAAAAGGTTCAGAATAGAACCAAAAAGTGTTATATTTCTTGCTTCATATATGGCACCCCTAAAGATTATATTTATAACCATTTTATAGGGTTCTATTATCAGAACCCTAGGGGTTCTTCTTCACTGAACCACAATTGGTTCCATATAGGGTTCTATATGGAACTAATTTCGCTTCTATATAGAACCTTTAGGGGTGCCATATATGATGCAAGCATAGAACCCTTTTTGGTTCTATCCAGAACCTTTTTTTCTAAGAGTGCATAATGCCAAAACTAGAAAATCGAGAAAATCGAAAAGCAAGTCTTTCTCAGTGACAGCATAACTCTGTGAAAAAATGATTAGCTCAGCAATAGGCTATTCATCAAAATTGGACTTGTGACAGTATTGGTTCACAAACCTCTCACACGACTCCAAGGCTGAGCAATTCCGATCTAGAGAGGCAATCTTTTTAACATCAAAGATTGATTTTACAACCGCTCGGGCATGGCACCAGTCCACTGGCACCAGCCACGGCCATTGAATGAACCGAGCAAAACCGTGAATAACATAGAGAGAGTACCGGGTGCCAGCATGAGACACCCGGGGAAAGATGGCCATTTCGATGTCAGATATGGATCGGAAGCGATGTGTGTTCGGTAGCACCTGCGAAATATACCCAGTCTTTCCTCTCTCGCGCTCACACTAATCTTGGCTCGACGTCAGATGCTGTGCGGCAGTGCAGCAGAATGCTAGCTTCAGACAGCTGAGACTGCCTGGAATGTTTAGGCTCGCTAGCCTGCTGCATTTCTGCCAGCGATCGTCTCTTGAGACGGGATTCTGACTGGGCAACTCAAAACCCCATTTTTACTCTTTTCATGTCCATCTCTCTTTCAGACCGCCCGTGAATGGATTTCTCCCGGATTTGCCCAGACTAACATGGATGCCCCACCGTTAGCTGAGTGGGAAGGTTGTTTCTTGGCGCAGTGAGCTGGACACGCAGCGCTTGCTAATGGATCTGGGGAAACGAATGATACCTTCTCCCTGACTGACCATGCCGTGATCTTGCCGTGGGCCGTCACCCTGCTTAACGTCAAAAGAAACATTTCGGGGGAATCTACCGATCCAGGGAATAAATAGTGGCATCACACAGACACCATGAAGATTACCTCCCCGCTCATAAGTAAAGCGAGATTCAGGTGCACCGTCAGGCTTCTACTGCTGCTATTACTATGTGTGGGATATTCTCGCGGGATGCCACACGTTTTAAGATTTGGTAAGATTGTTATTTTCCTTCTCTGTTAAACATTCTTACTGTCTAGATGTAGTAGCCTAGCTATTCCCTAACTCTGTAACTGTTGCCATTTCATGGCTGGGCGCCATAGTTTTCTTGTATACTTCCTAGTAGACGTGTTGCCGTGACCCCACGGGTCCTCTTGTCCCAGACTTTTTAGAGTGAGCTCGTGCGCCCCGGAGCCACATCCCCGCAATGACTGCTACCCCTATGCACGGTGTTGTTTATCACAGCTGTCTAGGGACATTATCTTATCTATTTTGTCCTCGAAACCTTTATGCATGACATCATTTCCATGCAGAATGATCCGACAGCAGACTAGTACAACTGCAGTTCATATAGAAACATATATAGCCTACAATTATCCTCGCATAGCTGGATTTGATCATCATTTGTGGACCTTATTTCAAATTTGCGATGGAGGAAAAGCAACATTTCCAAATAGCAGTGTCCGATTATGTCTTCATGCCAAAGTGCCGGGTTGTTGGTGAATCATTTATGTTGGAGAATAAATTATTGGTGGAAGTTGTTGCCATGGTGCTGATATTTCTAAGTTTGCATAATAAACCTAGTGTGTGTGTGTGTGTGAGAGAGAGAATGAGAATCTAAGAGAGAGAGAACATGCAGTCAGAAAGCTTGCAACAGTTGGCAACAATGTGGCGCCTATGTTGATTATTACCTCACATTAATGTTAGTTACATAGATATTTGGATCATATAGGCCTATTCATGGCCGACATCAACACAAGACCCATTCTTGTTATAGACACAATCAAAAAAGGGATGAATCCTGATTGAAGAAATGCGCGCGAAACTCAGGTTTAGCGCCAAATCCCCCATCCATTGACACGTCCATTTCTCGAAGTATGATTTGGCCGATTATGAACAGAAAGAACCCTAACCAACCAAGCCATGTAGTTGAATATGAGTGCAGTGCTGTCAATGCCTACGCAACCATTGAACACAGCAAGCAATGATGGTGACAGACAGCAGCGTGACGCAAAGGATACATGCTTGTGTTTGATCTTGCCTTTCATTGTTCGCTGTGAGTCCTGACACGTTACTATTAGCAACCATTTAAAGGAATGGATTGTTCTAACTGAGCACATCTCTTCCAATGTCGACTCCAAGGCAAGACTCTGTATAGGCCTATAGAAAAAACATAGGGTAGGCTATCAGTGTATCTTATTGCACATGTATATAGGCTACCTTCTGCACCTGCGTAGCCCTCAGGGGCAAGGCCTTCACTGTTCTAAAGAACGCACGTGTAAAAGGGTAGGAAATGTGATCAGCAGTTTTCAGGGGGCAATGTCTTGCAAAAGTATTCTCCCCCTTGGAAATGTTCCTATTTTGTTGCACTGTAACTGTAGCCTGTCAGTTTTTCAGAAACACACACACACACACACACACACACACACACACACACACACACACACACACACACACACACACACACACACACACACACACACACACACACACACACACACACACACACACACCGGAGGCCCTGATTGAAATGCACACAGCATCCGCACAAGCTGCCACTATGGCAACAAGCTGGGCCTCTGCTGCTACCACGCGTCAATCTGACAGCGCTGTCTCACTAACAGTAGAATGGGGAGAGTTGTCGGGAAGCATTAAGTCCTCCATGTCGTCTGTGCTTCAACCACACTCTCCCCTCCTCCCCCCTGGTAATCCATCTCTGTGTGTGCCCCCGGATAATCTTTCTGTCTGAAGATACGCTTTCTATACACTTACACTTGTGTTCACAAAGTTATAATCTTCAAACTACCCTTTATATGCCTCGCTAGGACGGCCACGGTGGCTATACGTTGCAGGCCCAGAGGGAAAGTTTCAGCACCACTGACAGCGGAAAGCGCCTCCTCACGCCTGTGTATGAACACTGCTTTATTATACTGCAGCAGAAACATACGATTAGTGGAAGGCTTGTTAAAGGAGAAAAGGAGCAGCTTTCTTTTGGCTGCAGTTGTGAAACAATCTCCCTTCTCTGTTTAAAGACGTGTTATCCTGCTTTACACGTCGTTAGGGTTATAGGACAGAGTTATCCTTTTTGAGGACGCAACGCAGTATACAGCTAACATCAGCAACGCAGTATACAGCTAACATCAGCGGAGGCTGCTGAGGGGAGGACGCTCATAATAATGGCTGGAATGGAGTAAATGGAATGGAAAGACATGTAAGACCATTTGGAGAAGAATAGTAACATTCAATGTTTATGTTAATAATACTAATTATGTGCTTCTATTATACTGTAATATATACAGGACCAGTCAAAAGTTTCGACACACCTACTCATTCAAGGGTTTTTCTTTATTTTTACTATTTTCTACATTGTAGAATTATAGTGAAGACATCAACACTATGAAATAACACATATGGAATCATGTAGTGACCAAAAAAGTGTTAAATAAATCAAACTATATTTTATATTTTATATTCTTCAAAGTAGCCACCCTTTGCTTTGATGACAGCTTTGCACACTCTTGGCATTCTCTCAACCAGCTTCATGAGGAATGCTTTTCCAACAGCCTTGAAGGAGTTCCCTCATATGCTGAGCACTTGTTGGCTGCTTTTCCTTTACTCTGCGGTCCAACTCATCCCAAACCATTTCCATTGTGTTGAGATCGGGTGATTGTGGAGGCCAGGTCATCTGAAACAGCACTCCATCACTCTCCTTCTTGGTCACATAGCCATTACACAGCCTGGAGGTGTGTTATGGGTCATTGTCCTGTTGAAAAACAAGTGATAGTCCCATTAAGTGCAAACCAGATGAGATGGCATATCGCTGCAGAATGCTGTGGTAGGCATACTGGTTAAGTGTTCCTTCAATTCTAAATAAATCACAGACAGTGTCACCAGCAAAGCACCCCCACACCATCACACCTCTTCCTCCTTGCTTCACAGTGGGAACCACACATGCGGAGAGCATCCATTCACCTACTCTGTTTCTCACAAAGACACAGCAGTTGGAACCAAAAACCTCACATTTGGACTCATCAGACCAAAGGACAGATTTCCACCAGTCTAATGTCCATTGCTCGTGTTTCTTGGCCCAAGCAAGTATCTTATTATTATTGGTGCTCTTTAGTAGTGGTTTCTTTGCAGCAATTCAACCATGAAGGCCTGATTCACACAGTCTCCTCTGAACAGTTAATGTTGAGATGTGTCTGTTACTTGAACTCTGTGAAGCATTTATTTAGACTGCAATCTGAGGTGCAGTTAACTCTAATGAACTTATCCTCTGCAGCAGAGGTAGCTCTGGGTCTTCCTTTCCTGTGGCGGTCCTCATGAGAGCCAGTTTCACCATATTGCTTGATGGTTTTTGTGACTGCACTTGAAGAAACTTTCAAAGTTCTTGAAATTTTCTGCATTGACTGACCTTCATGTCTTAATGTGGTGATAGACTGTCATTTGTCTTTTCTTATTTGAGCTGTTCTTGCCATGATATGGACTTGGTCTTTTACCAAATAGGGCTATCTTCTGGTTACTACCCCTGCCTTGTCACGACACAATTATTTGGCTCAAACACATTAAGAAGGAAATAAATGCCATAAATTAACTTATAACAAGGCACACCTGTTCATTGAAATGCATAACAGGTGACTACCTCATGAATCTGGTTGAGAGAATACCAAGAGTTTGCAAAGCTGTCATCAAGGCAAAGGGTCATTTTGAGCCTGTAATCAAACGCACAAATGCTAATGCTCCAGATACTCAACTAGTCTAAAGCAGGCCAGTTGTATTGCTTATTTAATCAGCACGACAGTTTTCAGATGTGCTAACATAATTGTAAAAGGGTTTTCTAATGATCAATTAGCCTTTTAAAATGATAAACTTGGATTAGCTAATACAACCTGCCATTGGAACACAAGAGTGATTGTTGCTGATAATAGGCCTCTGTACGCCTATGTAGATATTCCATAAAAAATCTGCCCTTTCCAGCTACAATAGTCATTTTACAACATTAACAATGCATTTCTGATCAATTTGATGTTATTTTAATGGACAAAAAATTAGCTTTTCTTTCAAAAACCATGACATTTCTAAGTGACCCCAAACTTTTGAACGGTAGTGTATATATATATATATATATATATACACATATGTGTGTGTGTGTTATTGCAAAACGATATGCAATACCAGTATTAGTCATAATGCTTTTATTTATTTATTTATTTTATTTTAACAAAAAAATTATACAATTATACTGTATTATTAATTGATAGGCAAAGCATTATTGACACAGTCAATCTTATATTGTACATTTAAAATATTACTACTTTAGTTTTGGCTGCACAAATCACTAAGACTTGTTTTACATTAGATAAGGAAATCCTTCAATATGTTTCAACAGAATTAGTTAATTAAGGGATGTGGGCCATTGCTGTGCTTTAAATCAAATCACATTTTATTTGTCACATACATTTGTTTAGCAGATGTTATTGTGTGTGTAGTGAAATGCTTGTACTTAGGAGCTAGTGTTACGCCCCTGAAAAAGGGGTGAAATGATCACGAGAGTGGTACGGTATTGTTTACTCATTGAAACTTTTAGTGCAATCATTTTACATAAGTAACACATTTTACAGAATAACAGATCTACAGGAAATAGATAGTTTTGTAGGGTACAAGGCTTATTCAAGTCACAACAGTATACACTGTAATTCACTGAAACAGATACTAATTTCAATATAACTGTCAAGCACAAAGCTTTAACTCAGTAAACCATACTCAATTTATCAACAGGCAATAAAGTGTTTGAAAAACCATTATACACATACAGTGGGGCAATAAAGTATTTAGTCAGCCACCAATTGTGCAAGTTCTCCCACTTAAAAAGATGAGAGAGGCCTGTAATTTTCATCATAGGTACACTTCAACTATGACAGACAAAATGAGGAAAAAAAATCCAGAAAATCACATTGTAGGATTTTTAATGAATTTATTTGCAAATTATGGTGGAAAATAAGTATTTGGTCAATAACAAAAGTTTATCTCAATACTTTGTTAAATACCCTTTGTTGGCAATGACAGAGGTCAAACGTTTTCTGTAAGTCTTCACAAGGTTTTCACATACTGTTGCTGGTATTTTGGCCCATTCCTCCATGCAGATCTCCTCTCGAGCAATGATGTTTTGGGGCTGTTGCTGGGCAACACGGACTTTCAACTCCCTCCAAAGATTTTCTATGGGGTTGTGATCTGGAGACTGGCTAGGCCACTCCAGGACCTTGAAATGCTTCTTACGAAGCCGCTCCTTCGTTGCCCGGGCGGTGTGTTTGGGATCATTGTCATGCTGAAAGACCCAGCCACGTTTCATCTTCAATGCCCTTGCTGATGGAAGGAGGTTTTCACTCAAAATCTCACGATACATGGCCCCATTCGTTCTTTCCTTTACACGGATCAGTCGTCCTGGTCCCTTTGCAGAAAAACAGCCCCAAAGCATGATGTTTCCACCCCCATGCTTCACAGTAGGTATGGTGTTCTTTGGATGCAACTCAGCATTCTTTGTCCTCCAAACACGACGAGTTGAGTTTTTACCAAAAAGTTATATTTTGGTTTCATCTGACCATATGACATTCTCCCAATCTTCTTCTGGATCATCCAAATGCTCTCTAGCAAACTTCAGACGGGCCTGGACAGGTACTGGCTTAAGCAGGGGGACACGTCTGGCACTGCAGGATTTGAGTCCCTGGTGGCGTAGTGTGTTACTGATGGTAGGCTTTGTTACTTTGGTCCCAGCTCTCTGCAGGTCATTCACTAGGTCCCCCCGTGTGGTTCTGGGATTTTTGCTCACCGTTCTTGTGATCATTTTGACCCCACGGGGTGAGATTTTGCGTGGAGCCCCAGATCAAGGGAGATTATCAGTGGTCTTGTATGTCTTCCATTTCAGTTGATTTCTTCAAACCAAGCTGCTTACCTATTGCAGATTCAGTCTTCCCAGCCTGGTGCAGGTCTACAATTTTGTTTCTGGTGTCCTTTGACAGCTCTTTGGTCTTGGCCATAGTGGAGTTTGGAGTGTGACTGTTTGAGGTTGTGGACAGGTGTCTTTTATACTGATAACAAGTTCAAACAGGTGCCATTAATACAGGTAACGAGTGGAGGACAGAGGAGCCTCTTAAAGAATAAGTTACAGGTCTGTGAGAGCCAGAAATCTTGCTTGTTTGTAGGTGACCAAATACTTATTTTCCACCATAATTTGCAAATAAATTCATTAAAAATCCTGCAATGTGATTTTCTGGATTTTCTTTTCTCATTTTGTCTGTCATAGTTGAAGTGTACCTATGATGAAAATTACAGGCCTCTCTCATATTTTTAAGTGGGAGAACTTGCACAATTGGTGGCTGACTAAATACTTTTTTGCCCCACTGTAACACCGCAAAATATCTTATTAACAACGCACATGTTCATTCACAATCGACATAAAATGGCAGCTACTCTCAGTACGAAGCTATTCTTCGCTGCAACCGAGCAGGGCTCATATTACTCTCTGCAAACTTATTAACTAATTTCCTCAATATGTTACTAAGACACACCTTAAACACTCTTGACATGTTAGCGAGTTATTACATTTAAATTACTATTTTTTATCATCAATAATGTACCTGAAAAAGGGGAGAAATGATCACGAGAGTGGTACGGTATCCGGTATTGTTTACTCATTGAAACTTTTAGTGCAATGAGAAAAGACCGCGATTTCTCCGGGAACTTGAGTGGAGACCAGAGCAATCGATCTCAGGCTCATAGATTAAGAGCATTTAGTATATCACAGATTAACACTTTTACCCACGACAAAATAAAGTAATCAACATAACGTTTACACATTCCTCTCACAATTCGTACCCTTTGTACGCTTGACGGATTTTAACACAATTATATGAATGTTATCACTCTCTATCAACTAATACTGAATGCATGATCTTTTTAACCTTAGATGTTTTAAGATCCTCACATACTATGAACTTACTAATACTTTTTAATGTATAACAGGCTATGAGTATTTCCTTTAACCTGTCACACTAGAAGCAGACCTGCCCTGTCTGTCGGCGCCATCTTGCCTTTTGATCAGTGTAGTCAGCAATCACCTTGTCAGTGCTTCTCAGTCTCTAGTGCAAGGAAGAGTTGTAAATCAGTGCGTGTGTGTGGCAGGGGATCCAGTGTACAACATTGGTACCATAGAAATAGAATCCATGGATTATATTTCAATGACTGGTACAGTAGAGTACAATACAGTAGCTGTTCTTCTGTAGAACACAGATGGTGGGTGGAAGTGTCCTGTGTGTTCTGACAGGTCATCACATTCTATCACTGCTCATGGGATAAAGACTGGAGCCTGGTGGAGGTAGAGGTGTCGGCAGCTGGCAAGCAAGCAGGCAGGCAGGCAGGGCCCGCCCCTTCAGCTTTCGGCTGTGGACATTGTGTTAAGTTTAAGTCGTCAGGCAAAGATTCTGGAGCGGCGACTGGGACAGCATTTTCCACCGCCATTAACAAAACACCAACTTATAAAATGTATTGTGATAAAATGGTGTCGCAGACACTTGTAGAATCTATGCCAAGGCCCATTGAAGTTCTTGTGGCTAGTTGTGGTCCAACGCCCTATTAAGACACTTTATTTTGGCATTTACCTGTATATCG
>NC_052311.1:57693412-57878663 GCF_016432855.1 Salvelinus namaycush
CAATGATGCAGATTTGGTACAGGTAGTACCAGTACCAGATCAATGTGCAGAGGTACGAGGTATTTGAGGTAGATACATTTAAATTTGATGAGTTTGCTGCATATTTCAGAGATAAGATAGCAAACAATGGGTATCAGTGGGTATCAATGGGTATCAGCAAGACCTGGTGAGAAGTTTGATGATATGTGCCTTAGCCTACCACGTAAAGGCACTATGGAGTTATTTTCTCTGATTGACGCAGACATGTTCAGGAAAATGATGCCACAATTTAAGCCTTCTACCTGCCATCTCGATCCTATCCCCACAACCTTCTTCAAAACAGCTTTTAATTGCATATCTGAAGAAGTGCAAGCTATTGTTAATCACTCCCTGTTCACAGACACTTTCCCCACTGCACTAAAAACTGCTATGGTGAAACCCCTTCTGAAGAAAAGTCCTCTAGATTCTTCAGCTCTAAGCAACCTTCCATTCTTAAGCAAAATTCTGAAGAAATTGTTTTTCAAACAGCTAAATTATTTTTTAAGTAGCAACTGTATTTGAGAAAAGGTCCAATCTGGTTTTCGTGCCCACCACAGCACAGAGACAGTCTTAGTTAAAGTGGTAAAGGATCTTAGAGCCAACACAGATGCCAAACAGCTCTCTGTCCTACTCTTGGATTTAAGTGCTGCGTTTGACACTGTTGACCATGGTGTCCTTCTGGACAGACTGGAGAGGTGGGTTGGCCTCTCTGGTCCAGTTCTAAGTTGGTTTAGGACCTATTTAACTGGTCGAGAGTTTTTGTCACCCACTGTGAACATAACTCAGAGAAAATAGATATCATATGTGGCGTTCCACAAGGTTCGATTCTGGGTCAGGTATGGTTCAGTTTATATATACCTCTTGGCAGCGTTATCAGAAAACACAATATTGATTTCCCTGCTACGCAAACTTTACATTTCTGTGTCCCCAGAGGATTTCATCGCCACAGATTATAAGACTGTATTAGTGATTTAAATACTTGGATGGCTCACAACTTCCTCCAGCTAAATCAAGACAAGACCAAGATACTTATTATTGGAGTCTAAGGACAGAGACTGAATCTGGCCGCACATTTTAATTCACGGGCAATAAAGATAAAACACCAGGTAAAAAACCTAGGTGTTATTTTAGATTCTGAACTCCATTTTGAATCACACATTAGGAATGTGACCAAAATAGCTTTGAACCACCTGAGGAACATTTCCAAGGTGTGTCCGTTTCTCTCTCAGGCTGATACAGAGAGACTCATCCATGCTTTTATTACAAGCAGGCTTGACTACTGTAATGCTATTCTGTCGGGTCTACCCAAGAAAGCCATTGGTCAACTGCAAAACATACAGAATGCTGCAACACACATTACACAGGTTTTAAAGTCTCTGCACTGGCTGCCTGTGAGTTTTACAATTCATTGTAAGATTATTGTATTGAAATCAATCCCCAATTGTGCACCCCAATACATATCAGACATACCTTTAAGTTATGTACCCAGTAGGTCCTCTGGCACTGGCCTTTTAACTATCCCAAAGCCTAGAACCAAGATGCATAGAGAGGCAGCTTTTAGTTATTATGCCCCCAGCCTCTGGAATAGCCTGCCAAAGAAGCTGAGTGGGGCCAAAACTGTGGACATATTTAAAAGGGATCTTAAAACACACCTTTTTAGTCTTTCAGTTTGTATTGTTCTTCTTTAAGGTTTTCTGTCTGAAATGTGCTATATAAATAAAGCTTGATTTGATTTGCTATGTATATGAAGGCAGGGTTAAGTGACTAGGCATCAGGATAGATAATAATAAGAGTAAATAAAGAACTGAGTAGCAGCAGCTAATGATGAGTGTAAAAGTAGTGTGTGTGTGTGTGTTTGTGTTGTGTCGGTATGCATGTGTGTGTTGTGTTTGTGTGCGTATGTGGTGTATGTGAAGTTGTGTGGGTTTTGTGTGGGAGTGTCAATGTAGCGTGTGTGAGTGAGTGTGTATATGGTGTGTATACAGTATATAGTCTAGCGAATGTGGAGATGATGTGTATACAGTATTTAGTCTAGTGAGTGTGTATATGGTGTGTATATAGTATTTAGTCTAGTGAGTGTGTATATGGTGTGTATATAGTATTTAGTCTAGTGAGTGTGTATATGGTGTGTATACAGTATATAGACTAGTGAGTGTGTTTATGGTGTGTATACAGTATATAGTCTAGTGAGTGTGTTTATGGTGTGCATACAGTATATAGTCTAGTGAGTGTGTATATGGTGTGTATACAGTATATAGTCAAGTGAGTGTGTATATGGTGTGTATACAGTATATAGACTAGTGAGTGTGTTTATGGTGTGTATACAGTATATAGTCTAGTGAGTGTGCATAGGGTGAGTGCAAGATAGACTCAGTGCAGATAGTTTGGGTATCATTAGTGAACTATTTAACAGTCTGCCTATTTAGCAGTCTTATGGCTTGGGGGTAGAAGCTGTTCCTGTATGGCATATGATATACACTGCTCAAAAAAATAAAGGGAACACTTAAACAACACAATGTAACTCCAAGTCAATCACACTTCTGTGAAATCAAACTGTCCACTTAGGAAGCAACACTGATTGACAATAAATTTCACATGCTGTTGTGCAAATGGAATAGACAAAAGGTGGAAATTATAGGCAATTAGCAAGACACCCCCAAAAAAGGAGTGATTCTGCAGGTGGTGATCACAGACCACTTCTCAGTTCCTATGCTTCCTGGCTGATGTTTTGGTCACTTTTGAATGCTGGCGGTGCTCTCACTCTAGTGGTAGCATGAGACGGAGTCTACAACCCACACAAGTGGCTCAGGTAGTGCAGTTCATCCAGGATGGCACATCAATGCGAGCTATGTGTTCCCTTTATTTTTTTGAGCAGTGTATGTTTACAATAACTTTCCAGAGGCATGCATGGCCTGGGGACCCACACTTACCCCGGGTTTAATTAGTACACAGACAGAGATGTACATCTTCATATTAGAGGTCAGCTTCACAGGGCTAGTAAGGAAGCTATCATATCAATTACAGGCTTGCTGCTGGTGTACTGTTGGCTGAACTGAGTTTGACCCCAGTTAGAAGAAGCTAATAATACCTGATGGAACCATCTAGTAGAGAGGCTGATATATTTTAAAGCGGAGATCTTGCTGTATTTCTATGTGGTTGTGGGTGTGATATCAAGTTGTTGAATGTTTTCAGAAACCAGTGCTTGACTCCAGCGTTGGGATTGCTTCTGCTGGAACGGACATTTTAAGTGTTTATTTACTAAATGTAACGGCAGGAGAGCCTTGCTTTTCTCTGCTTTCCTCCATATAAATGTAGTTTATATATTTTGCCATCAGCACTTCTCACACCAATAACTGCCTGGGAAGATGGGTCCTCGGGTCAAAAATGGTGTATAAAAATCAATTTTAAATCAATTGAATGTCTTAATGGTGTGATAACTTAACTTTAGCTCACACCGTCGGTGGCAAGTATAATGCATCCTATGCTAGTCAAAGGAGAGAGGTGTTTTATGACATTGAGATGTAGGAATCAGTAAAACATTTATCTGTTGCCAAAGGAGCAACATTTAACCAACGTTGTCGCTGTTAAATCACAGACTGCAGCCACGGCTGGTGATAAACCTGAGGGGCAGAGGAGAGCTATAGGGAACACTATCACACAGACACACACACATATACACACACACACACACACACGCAGGCACACACACAGACAGACAGACAGACAGACAGACAGACAGACAGACAGACAGACAGACAGACAGACAGACAGACAGACAGACAGACAGACAGACAGACAGACAGACAGACAGACAGACAGACAGACAGACAGACAGACAGACAGACACTCTCACACACACAAAGAGCTCTCTTCCCATCAGAAAGTCTAGGTGATGAGGCCTACACAGCGTCAGAGAGGACCTTGGCGTGAACTAGAGATCTGCGCCTGTAAGCATGTTGCCTAAGTGTTTTAAACGCTGCACCATCCTTTAATATGGGAGCCAGTGGGACAGGGGTCCAAGGTCAAATAATGCAAGGAGTGTTTTTAATGAGAGAGAGAGAGTTGCCATTGGGGGTGCCAATGGGTGGAAGCTTGACATTTTGACAGGCGTCAATGTCGAACATTATTGATTTCATTTCCTCATAGGCCTATCATATTTTATGCTAATTTAATCTGTGTGGCTTGTAGGTGTGGGGAGTGGGGTAGGATGGACGTTTTTATGATTATATGATTATAGGAAGACACTACAGATTTGTGTGTTTCCTGTCTGATAGGTATTTTTGTGGAGGACAACATACTATACTGGAATGTTGCATGGTTGGCACAGGATGGCTGTAGGCTAAATATCATTATGTCATCCTTCATTGAGGAGAATTCAACCAGATGATATGAAATTGACACCATAGCTGTGTCTGAAAATGTAACCCTCCAATGGCTGCATTTCCAGCTCACGTCCTGGTTTAAAGACCACTTCCTGCTCAGGTGTTCTTCTTCTCTCCCTACCTAGTCGTTATCGCAACAGGCTGACAGTATTACAGTCACTACAACTTCCCCATGTTGTAATCCTATCCTGCTTGTTTTTTTTATGTATGAACTAACATCTGTTGGATTAAGTGACATTATAGCTAGAAGCTATCATTTTTCTTCAGGAGCTTTCACGCCATAAGGTATTTCCAGAGGAGTGGTGTGTTTTGACTGAGGAGGAAGGCTAATTAATAATCACTTTCTCTACACCTGCAGCCTCCCATGCAGCCTTCTCCCCTCTTCTCCTCTCCCCAGGAGAGGTGACAGGGTTTTTCCACTTTTACATTAGAAGATATGTGAATAAGCAAATATTAAGGCACAAACACCTCCCTGCCTAAATTCTTCAGTCACAGTGCGTCTTTGATTAAATACATGTCCTATGTCTTATGTGCTCTCTGTTTAAAAATGCATGGCATCCCCGGTTATCTCCTGCACATTATAACCAGAGAGGCTGCTTCTTCTTCTCCTCTTTACTTCAAAATTCTCAAAATGGCCCCTGCGTTTACCCTTCATTGCTAGATATTTTCTGCCTCTTGAATTCTTTCTTTGCTGTGTGTATATATAATCACCCTCCTCTCAACGCTAGGCTAGCTATCTTAAAATCACCCTGCATTTTTTTTCAAAGGGTTGTAAAATGTATAAAAAATATATTTCAGTGAGTTAATTGACTTAATTTGCCTTAGTTCTGCCAGTCCGAATTATCAGCTCCCTCAAATAGAGTTTAGCAGTGGCAGCTTTGTGGGTATTACACTGTGTCCTGGCCCACAGCCAGCAGACTCCCAGTAAATATATTTAAATCAGCGCTAAGCTGCTTAAAATATTCATGTTTCACTCTCAGCTAGTTTATAGAAATGTGAAACTGTCGCCCACTCACAAATCAGTTACACGGTTAAAAATATATCATTTTAAGTTTTCAGGAACAAAAAAAAAGGAAGAGAGAGAGCGTAGCAGTGATGCATTAAACCCATGTGTGTATACGTGTGTGTGTGTCCACGGAGTTACACACAGAAATGTGGAGAAGAGAGTGGGATGGCACGTTCCTCTCAGGCCTGTGACGCTGCGATGCGTGAAGCGATTTAATGTGCCTCATGAAGTGATTATTCTAAAAGCCCCTCTCTTCCTTTCCGCATCCCTCTATGGCTCCATCCCTCCTTGGGGTTGAAAAGGAAGATATCTGGTGTTAGTTTTGTCAAATAGCAAATAAGGAATATACATCTCACTGTTATTAGCATTGCCCACTGCCTCAGAGACAGGCCCTACAGTACTGTACTGTACAGAGCATAGGATGTGTTCAGTAGAGCTGAGCACTTAGCCTGGTCTCAGACTAGACGTAACATAGAAAACGTAAATCCAAGACACTCACATTTGTATGATATGTTACGTTTGGTATGGTTACATAAGACAGGTGGTTACTTAAGGCAAAATGAAAGAAGGGGGGGGGGGGGGGGGGGGGTGGTTTGTCGGTGTGGATGGGTGGGCGTATCACGTGAATGTCTAGCAACCCAAAGGTTGCAAATTCAAATCTCATCACAGACAACATTAGCATGTTAGCTATTTAACAACTTTTCAACTATATACTTACGACTGTTTAGCTACTTTGCAACTACTTAGCATGTTAGCTAACCCTTCCCCTAACCCTAACCTTAACCTTTTAACCTAACTCCTAAATTTAACCTTAACCCTGCTAGCTAACATTAGCCACCTAGCTAGAATTCATAACTTATCCTGCAAATTCGTAACATACATATCATATGAAATGGTTGATGGACATCCAAAAATGAACACATACCATATGAAACGTGACATATCATACTAAATAGAGTGTCTCGGATTTACTTACAGAATAATACGAAATGCTCGGAGACCAGCACTCCATAGCAAAACACTTTTTCTTTTATTTTGGGGAAATTACAATCTGTGTTCTAATTGTACAATTTCTCTCCATTTCAGAACATTATTGCTAGTGAACATGACCAGGGTTTAGTTTAACTGCAGATGGGTCTGGAGAGTAAGAGCCCTACAGTACTGTGCAGCTTCACATGGTTGACTTTCGCTGAGTGGATGAGGATGGGGGTAGGTAGCTCCAGACAGAAGTGCTGACTGACAGTAGGTAGGGGTTTGGAGGTGACTGGTGGGACAGTGGTGACGATGTGGTTATGGTGGAGGGGACACAGAGGTGACACTGAGGTAGATAACAGGACTGTGTGAAGTAGAGGTGTTGCCTTTCTCAGATGATTCCATAGTCTGATATTTGAGTCGGACACTGATTCTCTGTCCTTGTCCTTGACTGTCTGTATTGCATGCTTGTTGTGTCCCAGGTCCTATCATTGTATTCCATGTCTCATCATAGCATCCTGAGTGTCTTCCTGGCTTTTGTTCAGTAGGCACGAAAGATTATAAAACACTCCAAAATGGAATGAAAATGGGGAGGTATTAGCTGAACTTGTCCAATAAGAAATCAAATTTTCCGATGCAAAACATTTTGTCCTGTGTGTTTCTGTGTTTCAGGCATTTTGCTGGCTGAGGATAATTAGGCTGTCATATAGCTTCTTGCTAGCCTGGTCCCAGATCTGTTTGTGCTGTCTAACCAACTCAACGTCATTGGCTGTTCTGATCTGGAACCAGGCTACTTTCTGGTAGGGTCTCAGCCAGATGTCTCTATTCTCTGTCTCAGGCTGTGGGACATATGATGCCTGGAGGAGACAGACAGCATGCTTCTTGGGATGCAGAGCCCCACTCATTGAGAATGGCAGAGACGTTATTCTGAGTCAATAACTCATTTGGGGGGTTATGAATTAGAATGATCTTGCTGAGGGGAAGGTAGACTCCAGCCTGTATCCCGATTCCAGCCGCTGGTCTTAAAAAAAACTGGAATAATAATCTGCTCAGAGAATCGATGGTCGAAATGCAGGGCCCACAGGGACAAATACCAAGATTCTATTTTGATCGCACACAAATATGCACGAACACACACATGCACGGCACGGCACACAGACACACACACACTTATCTGTCAAACGTGTGAATTTCTGCTGATACGCAGCAAATCCAATTCTGAAATGTCATTTTAAAAATTCAGGGCCATTTAGATTGGGTTGTGTGTTGAGACTGACGGCTGGCTCCATCCACTCTCCAGGGGAAACGGATTATATGTCAATATCTCCTCAGTGACTGGGACTTTCTTTTATTAGCAAGTAGTTGTATTGAAGTGTCATCCACATTATGGAGTGGCTTAGCTAACAGTGTGTGTATCTTTGTGTGTGTGTGTGTGTGTGTGTGTGTGTGTGTGTGTGTGTGCGCGTGCGTGCGTGCGTGCGTGCGTGCGTGCGTGCGTGCGTGCGTGCGTGCGTGCGTGCGTGCGTGCGTGTGTGTTTGTATCTCTTGCCCTCCTCTATAAGAGTGTTCTCTGGGATAATTCAGTAGCATGGTGGAAGTAAAACCTGTCTTTATCACTGCTGACACAACAAGAGAGAGGGACTGAGTGAGTGGATGAAGAGGAGTAGGAGAGAGATAGATAGATGAGGAGCGTGTATATATAACTCTCCCTAAGTCCCCGCTACAGTCCCCGGTTCAGCTCCATGCTCTCAGTGATATGCTATACAGTGCCTTCGGAAAGTATTCAGACCCCGTCATTTTTTCCACATTTTGTTGTGTTACAGCTTGAATTGAAAATGTATTATATTGAGATTTTGTGTCACTGGCCTACACACAATACCCCATAATGCCAAAGTGGAATTATGTTTTTATAAATGTTTACACATTAATTAAAAATGAAAAGCTGAATTGTCTTGAGTCAATAAGTATTCAATCCCTTTGTTATGGCAAGCCTAAATAAGCTCAAGAGTAAGAATTTGCTTAAGTCACATAATAAGTTGCATGGATGCACTGTGTGCAATAATAGTGTGTAACATTATTTTTGATTGACTACCTCGTCTCTGTACCCCACACATACAATTATCTGTAAGATCCCTCAGTCAAGCAGTGAATTTCAAACACAGATTCAACCACAAAGACCAGGGAGGTTTTCAAATGCCTCACAAATAAGGGCAACTATTGGTAGATGGGTAAAAATATAAATAGCAGACATTGAATATCCCTTTGAGCATGGTGAAGTTATTAATCACACTTTGGAAGGTGTATCAATACACCCAGTCACTACAAATATATAGGCATCCTTCATAACTCAGTTGCTGGAGAGGAAGGAAACCACTCAGGGATTTCACCATGAGGCCAATGGTGACTTTAAAAGAGTTACAGAGTTTAATGGCTGTGATAGTAGAAAACTGAGGATGGATAAACAACACTGAATTTACTCCACAACCTAAATAACAGAGTGAAAAGAAGGAAGCCTTTACAGAATAAAAAATATTCCAAAACATGCATCCTAAGGCACTGAAGTAAAACTGCAAAAAATGTGGCTAAGAAATTAACTTTATGTCCTGAAGTACAAAGTGTTATGTTTGGGGGAAATCCAACACAAAACACATCACTGAGTACAACTCTTCATATTTTCAATCATGGTGGTGGCTGCATTGTGTTATGGGTATGCTTTTCATCGGCAAGTACTAGGGGTTTTTGTTTTTGTTTTTTGGGGATAAAAATAAATTGGAATAGAGCTAAGCACAGGCAAAATCCTAGAGGAAAACCTTGTTCAGTCTGCTTTCCAACAGACACTGGGAGATGAAGTCACCTTTCAGCAGGACAAAAACCTAGAAGACAAGGCCAAATATGCACTGGAGTTTCTTACCAAGACGACATTGAATGTTCCTGAGTGGTCTAGTTACAGTTTTGACTGAACATTTATGGCAAGACTTGAAAATGTCTGTCTAGCAATGATCAACAACCAACTTGATGGAGCTTGAAGAATTCTTCAAAGAATAATGTGCAAATATTGTGCAATCCAGGTGTGCAAAGCTCTTAGAGACTTACCCAGAAAGACTCACAGCTATAAATCTGCCAAAGGGAGTTCTAACATGTATTGACTCTTAGGTGTGAATACTTATGTAAATTAAATATTTCAGTATTTTTATTTTCAATAAATATGCAAACATTTCTAAAAACATGTTTTCACTTTGTCGTTATGGGGTATTGTGTGTAGATAGGTGAGAAAAAAATCTATTGAATCTGTCATGACGTTGGCCTGGGGGTAGGTTTATGACAGTCATAAATACCCCCCCCCCCCCCTTTCCTCTCCCTACTCTACTGATGTGACATTAGAAAGCCCCTTTGGTTAACATAGAGATTCTGGGAACATCAGAAGGTGGGGGGAAATGAACTATATTCTGGTAATCCGACCAAGTGAACATATGCGGTGGTACTTAATAAGGTATATTATTTCAGTTCGGTTGTCATCTGGCACATTCTCATCAATGATAGAATGACATAAACTCTACTGTGGAAAGTCTGCACATCAGAGGTATCGGATTCACATGGAATTGTTATTTAATTCAAATGTTTGAATATGAAATTATTTGTGAAGAGATGAAATGTAATTTTAGCTTCCAAATGAGAGATTTGGGTTTTCATAAGTTTAGGGCTCTGCTCAACCAGTGGCCCGCCCCTGTGAAGAGACATGGGTTATAAACTTTTCAGACACACCCCTCTCCCTCCACTATATAAGCCATTGACAAAAATGTAACCTCCTGTTCCGAGGATGTGAGGACGACGGTCCTATGTCAGAATGGTTCAGATAATAACTACAGAACGAAGCCAACATCAGCATGAGCTTTGGTTGTGAATGGTATGAACTTTGAACTCGTATTCACTATAGAAGTGATACCTCCTAGACGTTGTTAGCAACAGCAGCTGCAAACGTAAATTAGGAAAGACAGAGTATCCAGTCTACCACTCAGCAGCAGCAGCAGAGACATTCTTCAAAGGACAAAGGACCCGGTTGGGCAACACGGCCTTCCATCTACCACCAATCTACCGAAGCACAGCTCAGAGTAAATATTTATTGCATTTTCCTTTTCCAAATGGGCGGTAATTTAGAATGCATAAGATATTGTATTTACGATAGCACAGCTTCGCCCTTTGTTCTTCAGTCTTCCCGCTCTTTCACTCAAACCCAGACCCTTTTCTTTTGTGTAACAAGCTGTCATATCTGTTCCGCCCGCTAGGGACGTTTTCTTTTATGACGTAATTTGTAATCAAGGTATGATTCTTTCCGTGTATATGTAATTCTGTGTGATTAGTTAGGTATTTAGTAAATAAATAATTGAACCCAATTTTGTATTGCTGATTCAACTAGTTAGCCAGGGTTCGTGAAGATAACCAAGAATTTACAACTTTCAGATGAGACCGAAATAAGGTGACGATTAATATTGACTGCTATTGATGTAAAATATGATTAGGTCTTTAAGAGTTTATTCGGAAGATAACAGCTCTATAAATATTATTTTGTGGTGCCCCTCCTCTCTAGTTAATTACATTTACATGATTAGTTCAATCAGGTAATATTAATTACGGAGAAAGTATTTTATAGAATAGCATGTCATAACACTTAATCCGGCATAGCCAAAGACACGACAAATCCATTTTGAATTCGGGCTGTAACACAACAAATGTGAAATAAGTCAAGGCACATGTTTTCCTGCTGAACTAAGCCTTCCCCTGTTTGCTAGGTCCATCCAGGATTGTGTTCAGTTGGTGGAAAACATTTTAAACCAACGTTGTGAAACACAAGACACAGTACTACTTGAACTTGTCCAGTAACACCATAGATGTTATGTTTCCATTTCAAAGCGTTTTACTACTAAACACATCCCAGATCCCAGTGTGAGAAGGTCAGTCAGAGTGCGTGACAGAGGTTTGCAGTGTTCTGTAAACCAGTCCCTCTGGGGTGTGGTGCTGTACCTGCAGGTCAGAGAGAGGAGGGGCTGGGGGGGGGGGGGGGGGGGGGGTAGAGTCTGGTTGTGTCTGGGTGTGTGTCTCCATAGAGAGTTAGTAGTGTTGAGTCAACAGGAGTTAGAGGTTCTGCTCTTCTCACTGCATCATGACTTGACTTTCTTGACTTATTCTGTTTAGCTTCTAGTGGCGCAAAGAGCCTCACTGCACTCTGAAGGTCACCAATGATCTCCTGTTATATAAAACAACTTCAATCCCCTGCACTTAGGGAAATACTGTCTGTATGCCCCACATGCATATCCTTACTGCTAACGTATACACTATTCATCATCTGGCTCAGTGGTTGCGCCCTAAAGAATTCTAAGGAGAGAAGATGTGGTGTGTCTTTGAGGAGAAGTTCTCTGTTCTGTGAAGCTATCAGAGGAAGTGAGTTGCACCCGGCTGGCTGCTGACTGGAGAAGAAAGAAATAAAGACAGACTTCAGGCGTTTCCTGGAAGTGCTGTGCCATCACAAAGAACAGGATCACTGAATTCAACGTGTGTGTGTGCTCAGATGTTTTATCTACACTGCGAGTCTGTGTGTTTAGTGTGTGAGTTTGTTTTTCTCTGCACTAGACTTGTTGGGTCCTCCTTAGCTCAGAACCTCTATCTGCTCTCACTATAACCCCTTGGAGAATTCTATCAGTCACAAATATTCCCAACGCAACATGACTCCTCTCCCATTTTGAGCTGTAGCTAAGGTTGGAGTTGGTGTGTGTGTGCACGTGTTTTTGCGTGTTTGAATGCGTGTGTATGCGCGTGTGTGCTTATGTGTGTCTCTCTCTCTCTCTTGGTGTGTATTGGTGTGTGTGTTTGTGTGAGAGTGTTAGTGTGAGTTTGTGTGTATGTGTGTGTGTGTGTGTGTGTGTGTGTGTGTATGTGTGTGTGTATGTGTGTGTGTGTGTGTGTGTGTGTGTGTGTGTGTGTGTGTGTGTGTGTGTGTGTGTGTGTGTGTGTGTGTGTGTGTGTGTGTGTGTGTGTGTGCATTTGGACTGCTGGGCTTACCATACGGGAGGAGGAAGTGCTCTGATTTCCCTAGACATCATGGTCAGGCTTCAATGCTTCAGGACAGCAGTCTTCTACCAATCAACGGAGTGAGGGAAGGAAGGATAGAAAGGGAGACGCAAAGAGAGAGAGAGAGGGAGAGAGAGATGGAGAGAGAGACAGACAGACAGGCCAGAGTAGAGAGAGAGAACAAATGTAGGAAAAGAAAGTGAGAAAACAACAGTGTACAAATAGAGAGGGAAGAGAACGCAGAAGGAGAGAGGAAGAGAGAAGGGTGGAGGTCAGAGAAGATATGAACAGACTGGGAGAGACAGAGACGATTGAGGAACTAAATAAATTATGTTTCGTAAGAATAAAAACAGTGTAAAGTGTAAAGTCAGTGAGACTATGGGGGCCTACAGTATTAGCTACCTTATTACTCTGTTACTCTCATCTCATCCAGCCAACTCAACACAACATGGACACTGCACTGTACACTACAGCACTACCAATGGGATGATGCAGAGAGTTTACGTGTGTGTGTGTGTGTGTGTGTGTGTGTGTGTGTGTGTGTGTGTGTGTGTGTGTGTGTGTGTGTGTGTGTGTGTGTGTGTGTGTGTGTGTGTGTGTGTGTGTGTGTGTGTGTGTGTGTGTGTGTAAACACATGTGTGTGCTACTGTAACTGTAACTGCCACCTTGGGACGTGTGTTTAGGTCAAAGCCATCCATTCAGTTAGCCATTAGGAGACTGAGTCTCAGTCATAGTGCCATGGGGCTAGAGAAGACTGAGTTTCAGTCATAGTGCCATGGGGCTAAAGAAGACTGAGTCTCAGTCATAGTGCCATGGGGCTAGAGAAGACTGAGTCTCAGTCATAGTGCCATGGGGCTAGAGAAGACTGAGTCTCAGTCATAGTGCCATGGGGCTAGAGAAGACTGAGTTTCAGTCATAGTGCCATGGGGCTAAAGAAGACTGAGACTCAGTCATAGTGCCATGGGGCTAGAGAAGACTGAGTTTCAGTCATAGTGCCATGGGGCTAGAGAAGACTGAGTTTCAGTCATAGTTCCATGGGGCTAGAGAAGACTGAGTCTCAGTCATAGTGCCATGGGGCTAGAGAAGACTGAGTTTCAGTCATAGTGCCATGGGGCTAGAGAAGACTGAGTCTCAGTCATAGTGCCATGGGGCTAGAGAAGACTGAGTCTCAGTCATAGTGCCATGGGGCTAGAGAAGACTGAGTCTCAGTCATAGTGCCATGGGGCTAGAGAAGACTGAGTCTCAGTCATAGTGCCATGGGGCTAGAGAAGACTGAGTCTCAGTCATAGTGCCATGGGGCTAGAGAAGACTGAGTCTCAGTCATAGTGCCATGGGGCTAGAGATGACTCAGTCATAGTGCCATGGGGCTAGAGAAGACTGAGTCTCAGGCATAGTGCCATGGAGCTAGAGAAGACTGAGTCTCCATGGTGTGTTGTATTAAACATCAGAGAGAGAGAGAGAGAGAGAGAGAGAGAGAGAGAGAGAGAGAGAGAGAGAGAGAGAGAGAGAGAGAGAGAGAGTGTGAGAGAGAGAGAGAGAGAGAGAGACCCCAGTGTCAACTGGGATCCTCTTGAGGCAGGTTGATGGGTGATTGCTGCTGTGTGTGTGTGTGTAGCATTGCTTGTAGCATAACCTCAAAGGAGTACCCACTGGGCATAGACGTCAATTCAATGTCTATTCCACATTGGTTCAATGTAATTTCATTGACAAGACGTGGAAACAACGTTCATTTAACCGGTGTGCCCAGTGGGTGGAGTCCTGCTCCCCAAATCCCTTCTGATAACTTCCAGAATATGGAGAGGGCTTGTGTGTGTGCAGCTGGAGAGGGCTTGTGTGTGTGCTGCTGGAGAGGGCTTGTGTGTGTGCTGCTGGAGAGGGCTTGTGTGTGTGCTGCTGGAGAGGGCTTGTGTGTGTGCTGCTGGAGAGGGCTTGGATGTATGTAGTGGTATAGGGTCATACATACAATATATCAGAGTAGAGTAGTGTTCTTTCCACTATTTGATGGAGTTGATGTTTGAGTTATTGATTCAGTGTTGGCTCAGTGCTTTGTACTGTGTTGTGTTTGGCTGGTAGCTTCCCAATAAAACTCTGGTGTAGAATTGAGCTTGTTAGATTTGGTGCAGGATGATGACTTCTAGTCTATATGCAAATGTATGTGTGGCTGTGAGTACAAATTAACTGTGTAGAATAAACCTGTATGTATCCAATGAGTTAAATCAGGAAGCATTGTTCTATCGGGGGTAAACAAATGAAAAAGGTCTAATTTATAACCAAACTGGCCATTTCCCTGTGAGGAATACAATTAGGCTGATTGAAAATGCTGGACATGTATTGATGCTGGCAGTCTAATTAATGCCCTCTTTTACTGGCATGAACAGCAAGCAGCCTGCTACCCATTTGTTCTATGTCTGTGTGTCTGTGTCCCTTTGTGACAATGTTGAGTCACATAGGTTTGGGTGTGTATGTGTGTGTGTCAGTCTTTGTGTGTGTCTACATTCCCTTTGTTCCACACAATACATGATGCTTCACATAGGTTTGCTGTGTATTACAAATCTGCTCACTGCTGTGTGTGTGTGAGAGAGAGAGAGAGATTGCTTGAATGCATAAGTGTGTGTATTATACTGTATATTTAATGATTAGACACACATTTTCTCCATATTCTCAATGTCTGCAGTAGCTCCTCTTTCCTCCATGTTCTATTTGAAATCCACAGCTCCATCCCTGGGGTACAACAAACGTAAAGTAGCAGCGCTAGCAGGTTGCTGTACAGTCACCCTTAGCTTGCTCTCCTGTTCTCTACCACTGTTCTATAACACGGTTCCAGCCAGGTCAGACAGAGAGAGGAACACATGTCTTATGACAGAACAGTGACCCCCCCACCCTCTCCGCTCTGACACCTCCTATGTGGCGACCCCTGACTTCTCTCCTCTCGCTAAACAACTGTGATATCATGTTCCTCTCAGGTCACCCCACAGGGGATCCCCCCTGATTCATTAGAAACACAGACGGGTTACAACGGACCCTAAATTATTCAACACCCACTTGTGAGTCGGAGAGAAAGAAAGAAACCACCGCCCTCTCCATCCCTCCCAAATCAATCAATCCTGTTTAAAATGGGCTGTGTGTGGGGGAATAAAAATGGATGTGGGTACATTGGAGAGGCCTGTAGACTGTTAGAGGTAATACTCAGTGGCACCAGGCACAGTAAGACATCAGTTCTGAGGTATTTGGGAGGTTTCTTGTCACTGTGAGTGTGGCCCAGATCTCATTATGAGGTGAAAATAAGCAAAGAGACCTGTTGGGAGAGCTGTGTTGGCAGGAGGCCATACTGGAGAGGTGTGAGAACACACACACACAGAGAGAGAGAGAGAGATAGATAGAGAGGGAGAGAGAGGGAGAGAGAGAGAGAGATAGATAGATAGATAGAGAGGGAGAGAGAGAGCGGGAGAGAGAGAGATAGATAGATAGATAGATAGATAGATAGATAGATAGATAGATAGATAGATAGATAGATAGATAGATAGATAGATAGATAGATAGATAGATAGATAGATAGATAGATAGATAGATAGATAGATAGAGAGGGAGAAAGAGAGAGAGGGAGCGAGAGAGAGAGAGAGAGAGAGACACAGAGAGAGAGATAGATAGATAGATAGATAGATAGATAGATAGATAGATAGATAGATAGATAGATAGATAGATAGATAGACAAAGAGACAAAGAGACAAAGAGACAAAGAGAGGAATCAAGAGAGAGAGAGAGAGTTCTACTGATCTCCGGACAGGAATAAATTCCACCAGTGAACAGAGAAAGGCAATAGATGTCAGCAAGGCAGTCTGACATCCTGCCAGTTACTGAGTATACAGTATATGTCTACAAACATCTATGGTCTGCCACCATGGTGCACAAAAACACTCATTCTGGAGAGAGAGGTCCGGTTAGGGAATCATACAACTGTAGAACTGCTCCCCCTCTCTCTCTCTGTCTCGCTCCCTTTCTCTCTCTCTACCACCTCCGATCCCTCCCTCCCTTCATGCTATGCGAGCCAATTCTCTGGTGGCAACATTCTAAAAAAGGAAACAGACGTGTTGCCCCCGGCTCTTTTCTCTTTTAATAGGCGTTTAATAGGCGTATTCCTGACAGAGCTAGCTGGAGTTCACCTTGATGTCACATATTAACAGCAGCCAGCACTGGGCTCATGGCTGAGGGTTGGCTTCCATTCCTGGGCACACGCTGCACAGCTAAATATAATGAGGAGGAAGAGGAGGGGGCAGACCTGGGTTCAAATACTATTTGAAATAATTTGAGCTTGATTGAGCTTGCCTGTTGTATTGGAACCAATTAAAACGTCTCAAAAGTGCAAACCCTGCCCACCTGGTACCCCAGACAGGCTAAACCTAAACACTCAGCAAATAGTATTTGAACCCAGGTCTGGGAAATCACTTGTAGATTTACTGTGACTCCTTTATTCTCTCGGGTCTATTTTCCTGAGGCAAGAGGTGAGGCAAGGTGTGTGTGGATCTGTGTGTGGGAGACAGGTTATATGTGCATAGATATGTGTTTGGGAGACAGTGTAACGATCGTCATCATATTCCTCCTCCTCGGATGAGGAGGAGCATGGATCAGACCAACACGCAGCGAGGTATGTGGACATAATGATTTATTAGACAAACGACGAAACACAAAATAACACTTTAGAAAACAAAATAACAAAACGAACTAAACAGACCTAAACTTACGAACTTACATGAAACGAAGAACACACGAACAGGAACAGACAAACCGAAACAGTCCCGTGTGGTAACATGTACTGACACGGAAGACAACCACCCACAAACAAACAGTGTGAAAACACCTACCTTAATATGACTCTCAATTAGAGGAAATGAAAACCACCTGCCTCTAATTGAGAGCCATACCAGGCAACCCATTAACCCAACAAGACAACACATAACATAGACTACCCACCCAAACTCACGCCCTGACCAATAAACACATACCAAAACACAGAAAACAGGTCAGGAACGTGACAGACAGGCTGTATGTGAATAGATCTGTGTGTGGGAGACAGGCTGTATGTGTATAGATCTGTGTGTGGGAGACAGGCTGTATGTGAATAGATCTGTGTGTGGGAGACAGGCTGTATGTGTATAGATCTGTGTGTGGGAGACAGGCTGTATGTGAATAGATCTGTGTGTGGGAGACAGGCTGTATGTGTATATATCTGTGTGTGGGAGACAGGCTGTATGTGAATAGATCTGTGTGGGGGAGACAGGCTGTATGCGTATAGATCTGTGTGTGGGAGACAGGCTGTATGTGTATAGATCTGTGTGTGGGAGACATGCTGTATGTGAATAGATCTGTGTGTGGGAGACAGGCTGTATGTGGATGTGGATGGCTCTGTTGTGTTGTCACAGTGAAGATAGACAGGCTCCTCCTTCTAAGTGGGTTTTTGTGTTGCGGTGTCAGGACCATCTTTGGATGAGTGCTCATGTGTGGCTGAGGGAGTATGTCTTCCCTCTCTCTTTCTCTATCTCTCGCCTCTCCCTATCTATCTCTAACCCCTCTCCTCTGGGGTTGGGAATTTCTAGGGACCTCATGATACAAAATTATCAAGATACTTAGGTGCCAATATGATATGTATTGGGATTCTCACAATTCTCATGATCCTATACAGGATGTGTTGCAATTCGATACTGCCATTTTATTTTGCGATTTGATGTTCCAAACATACAAACATATTGCTCACTACATGCCTGCTAAGATGATGGTTTGCAAGCTATATAATGAAAAATACCGGAGTTTTAGCGCAAAGTATCTACATAATATCACCTTAAATTATATTGTGACATGTGCTGTAACTGTACTGATTTATCCCCCATCACTACTCTCCTCCTTTCTCCCTCCCTCTCGCACCCCCCTTTCCTCTCCCCCTGCCTCTCTACCTTCCCCTCCTCCCTTATTCATTCCCTCACTTCCTGTTTGGTCGTACGGTTGACCAGCAGATCATCCGATCGATCCCAGATAGCCGTGTTTAAACCAGATTACTGCTGCACCATTTGGAGCTGCAGACACAAAAGGAATGAAAAAACAACCAGGAAAATAGAATATCAAACTATGTTACTTCCAGGGTCAGGTCTGTCAGGGGATGTCTTGTTAAAGCTAAAGGACGTTTATTGTTTATTATTTCCTGTCTGTTGGACTAAGGTGAAGTCAGGGCCAATGTACAGTCCCTACAGACTGACGTTCATTGTCTTGTGAATCCCACTTCAGACAAAGAACAAAAACATTTAAATGCTTTGTAGAGAATTCATAGTCTTTGTAGGTATAACATAGATGTTTCATCAATCATTTATAAGCAACGTCATATTACATAAAGGGTCATAGCACATGCATTCCAAATGGGCTTAAGTCTTCATTGTTTCATTTTAAGTGTGACTGGTGTCTTTTGGTGTCAGTATTGTGATCAGCTGGTTGGTTCTGTGCTGTGGGTCTGTCTGGGTGTGGTGTTTGGTGTTGAGGTCTGGATCTTTTGCATTTATAGTTCAGTCATTTAGCAGACTCTCTTATCCAGAGTGACTTACAGTTAGTGCGTTCATCTTAACAGAGCTGGGTGAGACAACCACATCACAGTCACAGTAAATACATCTTTCTGCTATAAAGAATGTATCAGCAAAGTCAGAGCTAGTAGGAAAAGACGAAAGCAAAAATGGACTGCAGAAGACTGACTGAGAGGTCTTATTTAAGATAGTGTTTGAAGAGGTAACGTGTTTGAAGAGGTAACGTGTTTGAAGAGGTAACGTGTTTGAAGATGTAACGTGTTTGAAGAGGTAATGTGTTTGAAGAGGTAATGTGTTTGAAGAGGTAACGTGTTTGAAGAGGTAACGTGTTTGAAGAGGTAACGTGTTTGAAGAGGTAACGTGTTTGAAGAGGTAACGTGTTTGAAGAGGTAATGTGTTTGAAGAGGTAACGTGTTTGAAGAGGTAACGTGTGTGAAGAGGTAACGTGTTTGAAGAGGTAATGTGTTTGAAGAGGTAATGTGTTTGAAGAGGTAACGTGTTTGAAGAGGTAACGTGTTTGAAGAGGTAACGTGTTTGAAGAGGTAACGTGTTTGAAGAGGTAACGTGTTTGAAGAGGTAACGTGTTTGAAGAGGTAACGTGTTTGAAGAGGTAACGTGTTTGAAGAGGTAACGTGTTTGAAGAGGTAATGTGTTTGAAGAGGTAACGTGTTTGAAGAGGTAACGTTTCAGATGTTTTTTGGAGAAGATGTGAAGCTGGTTCCACCATTGAGTTTCAAGGTTCAAGTTTTAATGTCACATGGACAAGTACAGTGAAATGCCAACAATGCAGTAATCAAGAACAATGTGATACAAAAATAACAAGGTAGAACAAAAACACACAAGATATAAAATAAGAAATAAGAAGAACACGATAAAGTAAGTAAGCATGTAAGCATGAGTGTTTATATGTGTGTTGGAGTATCAGTGTTTATAAGCAGCTGATGGAGTGAGTGTTTGTATGTGTGTTGGAGTAGCAGTGTTTATAAGCAGATGATGGAGTGAGTGTTTGTATGTGTGTTGGAGTATCAGTGTTTATAAGCAGATGATGGAGTGAGTGTTTGTATGTGTGTTGGAGTAGCAGTGTTTATAAGCAGATGATGGAGTGAGTGTTTGTATGTGTGTTGGAGTATCAGTGTTTATAAGCAGATGATGGAGTGAGTGTTTGTATGTGTGTTGGAGTAGCAGTGTTTATAAGCAGATGGTGGAGTGAGTGTTTGTATGTGTGTTGGAGTAGCAGTGTTTATAAGCAGATGATGGAGTGAGTGTTTGTATGTGTGTTGGAGTATCAGTGTTTATAAGCAGATGATGGAGTGAGTGTTTGTATGTGTGTTGGAGTATCAGTGTTTATAAGCAGATGATGGAGTGAGTGTTTGTATGTGTGTTGGAGTAGCAGTGTTTATAAGCAGATGATGGAGTGAGTGTTTGTATGTGTGTTGGAGTATCAGTGTTTATAAGCAGATGATGGAGTGAGTGTTTGTATGTGTGTTGGAGTAGCAGTGTTTATAAGCAGATGATGGAGTGAGTGTTTGTATGTGTGTTGGAGTAGCAGTGTTTATAAGCAGATGATGGAGTGAGTGTTTGTATGTGTGTTGGAGTAGCAGTGTTTATAAGCAGATGATGGAGTGAGTGTTTATATGTGTGTTGGAGTATCAGTGTTTATAAGCAGCTGATGGAGTGAGTGTTTGTATGTGTGTTGGAGTAGCAGTGTTTATAAGCAGATGATGGAGTGAGTGTTTATATGTGTGTTGGAGTATCAGTGTTTATAAGCAGATGATGGAGTGAGTGTTTATATGTGTGTTGGAGTAGCAGTGTTTATAAGCAGATGATGGAGTGAGTGTTTATATGTGTGTTGGAGTATCAGTGTTAATAAGCAGATGATGGAGTGAGTGTTTGTATGTGTGTTGGAGTAGCAGTGTTTATACGCAGATGATGGCGTGAGTGTTTGTATGTGTGTTGGAGTAGCAGTGTTTATAAGCAGATGATGGAGTGAGTGTTTGTATGTGTGTTGGAGTATCAGTGTTTATAAGCAGATGATGGAGTGAGTGTTTGTATGTGTGTTGGAGTAGCAGTGTTTATAAGCAGATGGTGGAGTGAGTGTTTGTATGTGTGTTGGAGTAGCAGTGTTTATAAGCAGATGATGGAGTGAGTGTTTGTATGTGTGTTGGAGTATCAGTGTTTATAAGCAGATGATGGAGTGAGTGTTTGTATGTGTGTTGGAGTATCAGTGTTTATAAGCAGATGATGGAGTGAGTGTTTGTATGTGTGTTGGAGTAGCAGTGTTTATAAGCAGATGATGGAGTGAGTGTTTGTATGTGTGTTGGAGTAGCAGTGTTTATAAGCAGATGATGGAGTGAGTGTTTGTATGTGTGTTGGAGTAGCAGTGTTTATAAGCAGATGATGGAGTGAGTGTTTGTATGTGTGTTGGAGTATCAGTGTTTATAAGCAGATGATGGAGTGAGTGTTTGTATGTGTGTTGGAGTATCAGTGTTTATAAGCAGATGATGGAGTGAGTGTTTGTATGTGTGTTGGAGTAGCAGTGTTTATAAGCAGATGATGGAGTGAGTGTTTGTATGTGTGTTGGAGTAGCAGTGTTTATAAGCAGATGATGGAGTGAGTGTTTGTATGTGTGTTGGAGTATCAGTGTTTATAAGCAGCTGATGGAGTGAGTGTTTGTATGTGTGTTGGAGTAGCAGTGTGTGTACTGTGAGAAGAGCTTGGATTGGGCCGAGTGGGACCTGACCTCCCGTAGGGGTGAGACAGCCAAGAGACCAGAAGCGGCAGAACGGAGTGCTCAGGTTGGGGTGTAGGGTTTGAGCATAGCCTGAAGCTAGGGAGGGGCAGTTCCCCTTGCTGCTCCGTATGGATGGGTGTTGTAGTTTTCACTGAGAGGTCACACTTTGCAGTGACTGAACTGGAGCAGAGACCTCTCTTTTCCAACCTCTCCTCTCCTTTATGACTTACTATTTACTGATGTCTTTCTCCCTCTGTTCTTTCCCTCCTTCCACACTGTTCCCTTCCCTCCCTCCCCCTGTTCCCTTCCCTTTATTCTGTTCCCTCCCTCCCTCCCTCCCTCCCTCCCTCCCTCCCTCCCTCCCTCCCTCCCTCCCTCCCTCCCTCCCTCCCTCCCTCCCTCCCTCGTCCTCTTCTTCTCTCTCATCCTCTTCTCTCCGCTACCCTCTACCCTCCGGGGTCTATTTGAGAATACACTATGCAGGTGTCAGGCAGGCGATCCGAAGCCATCCATTCTCTAATCTAATGGACTTACAGCTTGGCCTTCTTTGACCCTTAAAGTGTTTGCGGTGGCAGGCAGGGCCGTGTGTGGCAGGGCTGGCCTGGCTGCTGGCCTGGCTGCTGGCGGCGGCATTAGTGTGACATTCTCTCCTTCTCTCCTCCTAGTACTCAGCTGTCTGTTTGATCGCCCCACCACACGGCAGATCTCATTTCAGAGTGAAAAGCTGGATTTGACAAAGAGGGACCTTGAGTGCGGACGTCTGATCGATTTGCGAGAGGGAGGGAGGGGGGTGAGGGGGGAGGAGGGGATGTGGAGGTAAGGTTTGTCTGTCTGTGTAAACACATCTTCTAATCTAAAGCTACTGCGTAGTGCAGGGCCAGGCGTCAGGGCCAGAGCCATTCCCTTCACAGACGAACTAACTGGCCATGGCCTGAGGTTCTATAGAACCAGCCAGGGTCTCTCTTATTTTCAACAGAGTAAATAACTAAAGTCTAATGGAATGGATGGATGCACGGTCTGATTTTCAATGCTGTTTTCCCATCTTATCTTCTCTGGTTGTCTCTCTCTTCTGCTCTGGCTGATGGAGAAACCTCCTGCTGAAAGAGAGAGAAGAGGGACAGGAGGGCTGATGGGTACTCTTCTTTTTGGTTCAGGCCTAGGCTTGAAATTAGTAGTTGTGACATGCTGTGCTCCACACCAGCAATATGACGGTTTCTCTAAAGATTTCTCTTTCAATTCTGTTCACTGCAAAGATAATTATCACAGTAAAATGTCACAGAACTCAACCACTAGCCTAACGGCCTAAAGGGCTGTAGTGACTGTAAGGCCCCGGAGTTCTCTGCTGTTAATTGTGTTATTTCTGGACAGTGGAGAGATTGACCCTACTGGTGCTCTGCTCTGGCCCCTGTCATCTACCTTCTCTCCTTCTACCCCCCCCCCTCTCTCCCCCCTCTGTCTCCCCCTCTCTCTCCCCTTGTCCCCCCTCTCTCTCCCCTTCTCCCCTCTCTCACTGTCACTTATTCTCTCTCTATCTCTCCCTCTTTCCATCCCTCTATAACATGACATGTTTTAATGCTTTCCTCCATTATCCATCTCTCCCTCTATCACTACCTCTCTCTTTCTCCTCGCTCTCTCTCACTCTCTCCTTCTCCCCCCTCTTTCTCCCTCTATCACTACCTCTCTCTTTCTCCTCGCTCTCTCTCACTCTCTCCCCCTCTCTTTCTCCTTCTCCCCCTCTCTCTCTCCTTCACACTCTCGCTCTCCTTTTCTCTCTTTTTCTCTCTCCCTCTATTACTACCTCTCTCACTCTTTCTCCTCTCTCTTTCTATCCATTGTAATCCCCCCTCTCTCTCTGCCTCTGCAGCTCCCTCTTGCCCCTATTCTCCCCCCCCCCCTCTCTCTCTCTCTCTCTCTCTCTCTCTCTCTCTCTTTTTTCCTAATATCTCCAGCTAACATTAAAAGCACTAGCTCAGAAATTAGTGCTTGACCTCAGCCTCCTAATAGAGATAATGTCTGTACAGTCACAGGGAGAAAGAGAGAGAGAGAGAGAGATGGAGGAAAAAGAGGAGACGGATGGTATGGAGAAAGGTCAGAGAGATGGAGGGAGAGAGAGGAGACGATGGTATGGAGAAAGGTCAGAGATGGAGGGAGAGAGAGGAGACGATGGTATGGAGAAAGGTCAGAGAGATGGAGGGAGAGAGAGGAAGAGATGGAGGAAAAAGAGGAGACGATGGTATGGAGAAAGGTCAGAGAGATGGAGGGAGAGAGAGGAGACGGATGGTATGGAGAAAGGTCAGAGAGATGGAGGGAGAGATAGGAGACGGATGGTATGGAGAAAGGTCAGAGAGATGGAGGGAGAGAGAGGAAGGGAGGATCATTATTTCTTCCTTTGGTTGATCAGCTGTGGGAATTCATTGAGAGCCTATACACACACTCACACACACACACACACACACACACACACACACACACACACACACACACACACACACACACACACACACACACACACACACACACACACACACACACACACACACACCTGTGTTCTGTTCCTCCTCACAGCAGCATAGTAAAACACCTGCAAAGAGATTCACCGCCGCACAGACAACTAGAGCTCAGGGAATCAAGCTGTTTCATTTAGAGAAGAGGGAGGGGTGGAGGGGGAGGGAGGACTGATAAAAGCTCTCTATGGAACCATTCATTCTATAGAAAGCAACCAATCCTTTGAGCCGCTCACGTGATGAGTAACCATGAGATTTAACCAGAGCTGATGCCTAGGCCCTACAGACCTTTAGCTCAGATGGTTAATTACGCTATTGAGGAATGCAGGCAGTATGAGTTTGATCCCCTAGTCAGTGTCCTGGCATGGAGGAGGGCTAGTGGAAGATCTCATTAGCATATCTCCACCAGCAGCAGTAAATTAGCAGCGCTCGCTCACAGTTGTTAAAGCGTAATAAAGGATCAACTGAGTGAGAGCCCCGTGACCAGGCCTCCATCTGTCACCTGCAAACACCACTTTACCAACGTGCAGATGGAGCTATATCCCTGCCTCTCTTTTTCTCTACTTTCTTCATCTCTATCTTCATCTCTTGGTCTCTTTCTCTCTCTCTTTCTCTTATTCCCGCCCTCTCCATCTTTCTCTCTGTCTCTCTCACTCTCTCCCTACCTCCCTTTCTCTCTCTGTCCTCTCCTTCTCTTGCGGTCTCCCTCCCTCCACTCCCTCCTTCCCTCCCCCCACTCCCTCCCTCCCTATCTCTCTGTGTCTGTTATGAGGAGGTGTGATGGAGATACAGACAGCAGCCATGGGTCCATGCAGCTCAGTCAGTCAGTCAGTCAGCCAGTCAGTCAGCCAGTCAGTCAGCCAGTCAGTCAGTCAGCCAGTCAGCCAGTCAGTCAGCCAGTCAGTCAGTCAGTCAGTCAGTCAGTCAGTCAGTCAGTCAGTCAGTCAGTCAGTCAGTCAGTCAGTCAGTCAGTCAGTCAGTCAGTCTCATACCAGATTGATATTCTCTTCAGGTTTCAGATGGGCCACGCTGATGAAAAGCAACCAACATCCATCATTCTTTGAAAGTGCTCCGCTTTTAATATCGCAAACTAGAAAACTAAAACAGTGCTTGTGGTGAGGAAAACATATTAGTCATCCATAGCTGGTGCTATCGCTGTACTGCAGCCCGCTACACAAATGAGATAGTCATCTAGGTAATTTGTGAGGGAGGCGTTTGTGTTGAGTGCTTGAACGCTGGGATCCTAGAGTAGCATTTCAACTGATAGAACTGCTTTGCTTTCACAGTATTGTCACTTCTATGACGTTGCTGCTAACCGCTGTTTATGGATGTTTCTATGTATGCTGTAACAGTCACATGAAGGCTTTATAGTGAGCAATGCTTCTTCAGCTCTCCTTAATGTAAGTTGGTTACTGGGCCCATATCTCACCAGCCCCCTTGTCTTTCATAGGGGAGAGAGAAATGAGAAAACATTTTATTTTGGAGAGACAATAAAGCAGTGAAATGGAAAAACTGAATCCATTAAAAAATGTAATGACTTGAGCGAGTCTGTGAGCATCTGTCTGTTAACTTCTGTCCTTTATAGATATTTTTGTGTGATTCTTCTGGCCAAAGCCAGAGGTGTAAAAGCTAAGAAATGTTGCTTTTCTGTTTACAAAAAACTCTGTTAATTACAACATTTGCTTTCTAGACAGGAGTGAAAGAGAACATATTATTTCCATTAGAGAGTACTTGAAGTGGTGGTTATATTTGCTGCTGTTTTTCTGATCCTCCAACAGTAAGTAGCAACAAACTGGTGCAATAGCCAATTACTCCTGCTCTAGCCATGAGAAATTAGCAACAATAGAATCAATGCCATATTGAATGTAGACTTTACCCTGTTCTATTTTTGACTAGACACGACACACTCTCTCTCTCTCTCTCTCTCTCTCTCTCTCTCTCTCTCTCTCTCTCTCTCTCTCTCTCTCTCTCTCTCTCTCTTAGTTACCAGGAGGAAGAGGATGGTAGAGGGGCAGTGGTGGTGAATATTGATGCTGCTGGTATTGATTGAGGACCTGTAGGGTTTGCCTTCATGTTTGTGTGTATGTGTGTGTAGGGATTGTCTTTGTTTATTCATCCTGCTTCCTGCCTGCTGCCTCCATCCTGGCTGTCTTTCCAGGAGACTTTATGGAGCATCCAGTCTGAGGCTGGCTGCCTGGCTGCACATTATTAGGGCAGTATAGATGGCCCATTAAAATGGCGGGTGAAACACACCGTTGTCTGCTCTGATACACAACACAGGTCAATCATGGAAACCAGACCTGGTTTGTGTCCCAAATGGCATCCTTTTCCCTATAGAGTGCAATACTTTAGATCAGGGTCCATAAGGCTTTGGTCAAAAGTAGTGCACTATATAGGGAATAGGGTGCCATTTTGGATGCTACCCAAAGCTGTGGGCTCTCACACACAAGGCCACAGAGAGAGAAAGAGAGAGCGATTGACAGCTGACATATTCAACATTCCGCTATAGTATCTTACTGTACAGTGTATAACTGTATTACCTAATGCTGTTACAACTGTAGTATTACCTGCAACACAGAGACATGTGATGTATGCAATCTACCTCAAACCTAATGCTGAATGAAGTTGGAAAATTAGCCAGGTTCTTGACAGACCCTACATCTAAGAGAGTTCTGTGAATTTGATTAGGTAATTTTAGGGCTGTTTACTGCAGTCAGATGTCAGGTGTGTGAGAGATACCAGTGGTAATGCTAAATTGGGTTATTTGCTCTGATAGCTAGCAGGTCTATGAGAGGGTTGTGGTGAATACTGTGTTGTGGCCCGTGGGTTGGAAAAGCACTGGATTGGAGCGTTGTGTAACCACAGCGTTCAGCATTAAGTGCCACTTATTCAGATTACTGCACTGCTCAGATAGAATCACCTGTTTTCACAACACTGAGTGGAGAGAGTGCCTGGTTTTCTCTCTCTTTTTCTGCCTGGGTTTATACTGATGATTATTCTGATGTAGGAGTTATGATGTAGATTAGTTTTGACCTCATCGATCATCAGATCCTGACCTGTACAGTGTGTAATCCTGTATACAAACAGCATGTGCTGCATGTATACCTACTGGTCTGTATCTCTCCAGAAACCTGCTCAAAGGGCAGATGTCCCCCCCTCTACCTCACAGCTGTTCTGCATTGCCACCATGCTGTCACTGTCACAAGGTCTTACTCACCTGCCTCACCCACCTGACTGGTCCCTCCCCCCTCCAGGCTCCACAGTACCCACCCAGTGCCAATAAGACCACTCTTCACTGGCTACTCTTAGACAAATCCCCTGACCTGTCGCTCCCTCCCTCTGTCCTGTGGTAAAGATTGGAGGGATTGGGCTCTGTCAACTATCACTGGTTGTGAGGGTGGGAGGCCAGTATGCCCTCTGGGCCCTACCACGTTGGCAGGAGGCAGGACACTACTCTCTCCCAGTCTGGATATGATATAACCTCATGACTACTGGATATATACAGCTGTATTTCTCTACTGCTACTGTCCTGCTATTGTTGTTCTGTCTGTTGTGATTGGCTGGATGACACCTGACCCGCCCCTTAATCAATTAAAGCAACGCTCCAGATGTTGACAGGCGAGAGGGAGGATAATTAGGATGAAATCATTATGAGGGTAGATACTTTGTGCTGTGTGTGTGTGTGTGTGTGTGTGTGTGTGTGTGTGTGTGTGTGTGTGTGTGTGTGTGTGTGTGTGTGTGTGTGTGTGTGTGTGTGTGTGTGTGTGTGTCTGTGTGTGTGTGTGTGTGTGTGAACTCGGACGGGCCGGCCCATTGTGTGGAGCTGAATGTGTGTGTATGAAGTGTGTAAGAGTTATTCACACCTTCAGACCTCATTAACATGTACACTGTAAACCACTCTGTGTGCGTGTGTTTGTGTGAGTGCGCGAGTGTGTGTGTGCGTGTGCATTTGTGTGTATCTCAGCTCTGTCCCTGTGCCAGCCAGCACTGTCCTGTATGCAGACTGCAGCACATGGAGCGAGCACTATATTTTACTGTAGTGAACACACAGGAGACATGGAGGCAGGTAGTCAGTGTGTGTTGTTGTTCCAGCCAGCCAGCCAGGCTTCTCAGGTAGTTCCTTTCCCCAACACTAGCTGACTCAAGACCAAGACTTGAAAGCAAGCTCAGCACCTGGCATCAAAGCTCCAATGGTCATGGGACCAAAAGAGGTTCTCCCTTCCTCTAGTGCTTCTTCTTAGCCTTCTTTCTTGCTTGCGTTCTCTGTTTCTAACTCTCTCTCACACACACACACACACACACACACACACACACACACACACACACACACACACACACACACACACACACACACACACACACACACACACACACACACACACACACACACACACACACACACACACACACACACACACCTACCTCAGCCTTGTCTCTCTCACTCTACTGCAGTCATGTTGATACTATCCGCAGGCTTGGGTTGCTCATGTTCTGTAACCTTAAATGGAGTTCCTCTGGCTGGAGAACAAGAAAAGATAAAGAATTGGCAATAAAATGGTCCAGAAGTGTAATTACTTCCTGAATGATTATAATTACATGTTGTCGATGACACTGCCTCTCTGACTACCCCTCAGGGCTCTGTCTAGAAACCCCTGAACATGGAACTTCTATATTTCCTCTGTATGTTTAACACAGCTGACAGTTAACTACTTCAAGTATTGACAAAATGTAAATCTGTCACATTGGCACAAAGATTCTGACAAGATTGGTTAAATTATTCAGTTAGCTTATTGGATTTCTCCTTTAGTCAGCGTAGGCTGGTAGTGCTGGGATAAGTAAGAACTCTCTGTCTTCTTCCCCTGACTGGGCCTCCTGGGATCTGAACCTATAACCTTCTGGTCTAGTGACTGACACAGTAGCTCTGACTCCACGTCACACAGCAACACGTGAATGATGGATGGGACATAGGAAGAGGGGTATACAACTTTCAACTGATTTGGGATACAGAATGGCTAAATAATAAATAAAGTTATGTCAGAGAGAGAGAGAGAGAGAGAGAGAGAGAGAGAGAGAGAGAGAGAGAGAGAGAGAGAGAGAGAGAGAGAGAGAGAGAGAGAGAGAGAGAGAGAGAGAGAGAGAGAGAGAGAGAGAGAGAGAGAGAGAGAGAGAGAGAGAGAGAGAGAGAGAGAGAGAGAGAGAGAGAGAGAGAGAGAGAGAGAGAGAGAGAGAGAGAGAGAGAGAGAGAGAGATGTTTTTCTGTATTCACTCCTGTGTCTTTTACAATTACATGCATGTGTGTGTTTCTTGTGTACAAGATACCTTCCATATATGAAACCCAGTGAAAACCCAGAGAGGAACATTTGAGATAGAAACCTCAGCTGGCCTCAAAAGCCCAGCGGTAAAATCCACTCAGAAGCGAACATGTTCTCTTGGTCATGAAAAATGGAAGACAATTACATTTACCAGCCCCCCTTCCCTCCAGCCATCCCTCCATCCCTCTTTCCCTCCTTCCCCCAACCCCACCCACCCCACCCACCCACACTACAGTACAGAGACATGACTGACTCTATTCTCAATCTATTTCAATTTGGAGGGAAATTGGTTCCTTGTTGAATTATTAATCCACGGCACTGATTCTAAAGCCAGTATTTGAATCTATTCCATATTAAAAATGCATCGTGGCACATGGTTGATTTGAATATGGTGGAGTCTGGAGACATGACATGGCCAAGTATCCCATCAGCCATTCCTATTTAGTGGTAGGAAGGGAGACTGGCACAGGCCTAGGCAGAGGAAGGAGAGGAAGTATTGGTAGTGGTTGTGGTGGCTGTGCATGTGTGCTTGTGTTCGTGTTTGCGTGCATCTGTGCGTGCGTGTGTGAGTGTGTAGAAATAATATTCTAAGGTTTAAAAATAGGAAACATACTTTTTATTTTCATCAAAAGCATAATTCACCAAAAGAAGCAGACCTGCAGTCTTGTCCATGATGTGTCAAACTATTTTGTCAAAATCATATTTTTAGTACAGTTTTGGTATATATTCAGTAGGTACTGCCACACTGAGAGTAAAGAGAGAGAGTGGATTAGAGAGAGGAGAGGAAAGGTGAGTGGAGGACTGGCTGCTTTCTTTGTGTTAGGTCCACAGGCACCTGGCCCTGTCGTTCCTCTCTTACAGTATCTGTCCTCGACTCATCAGAGCAGCACTGCTCCCCTTCCTCTCTCTCTCTCTCTCTCTCTCTCTCTCTCTCTCTCTCTCTCTCTCTCTCTCTCTCTCTCTCTCTCTCTCTCCACAAATGGGACTGCTGAGACCTCAGGCTTCACTCGCTCTAATTAAAGTAAACGTTTATATTAAAGTATAATTCACAGAGAGAATTTTCTATAGTGCTCTTGTAAAGTCAAGAATGAAGATGCACCGACGAACATGGCTGACGTTTTACATTCTCCCAACCAATTGTGTTATTTTGTTAGTTTTTTTGCGTTTTGTGTAACTTATTTTTTAACTTAACTTCTGAACATCAGAATTTACTTTTTCCTTTAACGAGTCCGACAAGAAGGATATCCTGCTTTCACTGGAACAGGCCCAGATCCCTGCCTTTTGCGTGAAGAAAAGACGCAGGAAAAGGGGCCGCAGATCTGGCAGCCTTCTGAGAATCCGAAGGCGAGTGAGTAAACTCCTACTGCCATCCGTTATTCTTGCTAACGGGCAATCATTGGAAAATAAAATTGATGACCTACGATTAAGATTATCCTACCAACATGACATTAAAAACTGTAACATCTTATGTTTTATCGAGACCTGGCTGAACGACGATACAGACAATATAGAGCTAGCAGGATTTTCCATGCACCGGTGGAACAGAAACTCTACCTCTGGTAAGACGAGAGGTGGGGTGTGTGTTTGTTTGTCAATAACAGCTGGTGCTCCATGTCTAATATTAAAGAAGTCTCGAGGTATTGCTCGCCTGAGGTAGAGTACCTTATGATCAGCTGTAGACCACACTATCTACCAAGAGAGTTCTCATCTATATTATTCATAGTCGTCTATTTACCACCACAGAATGAAGCTGGTACTAAGAGCGCTCTCAACCAACTCTATAAGGCCATAAGCAAAGAAGAAAATGCTCACCCAGAAGCGGCGCTCCTAGTGGCCGGGGAATTTAATGCAGACAAACTTAAATTAGTTTTACTAAATATTTACCAGCATGTCACATGTGCACCAGAGAAAAAAAAAATCCTAGACCACGTTTACTCCACACACAGAGATGCATACAAAGCTCTCCCCCGCTCTCCATTTGGCAAATCTGACCATAATTATATCCTCCTGATTCAATACAGAAGTGCTCAGATGACGTGGATGCTACACAACAGGACTGTTTTGCTAGCACATACTGGAATATGTCCCGGGATTAATCCGGTGGCATTGAGGAGTACACCACCTCAGTCATTGGTTTCATCAATAAGTGCATAGACGACGTCGTCCCCACAGTGACTGTACGTACATATCGCAACCAGAAGCCATGGATTACAGGCAACATCCGCATTGAGCTAAAGGCTAGAGTTTCCGCTTTCAAGGAGCGGGAGACTAATCCGGATGCTTATAAGAAATTCCGCTATGCCCTCAGACGAACCATCAAACAAGCAAAACGTCAATACAGGATTAAGATTGAATCCTACTATACCGGCTCTGACGCTCGTCGGATGTGGCAGGGCTTGAAAACTATTACGGAATAAAAAAGGGAAACCCAGACGCGAGCTGCCCAGTGACGTAAGCCTACCAGACGAGCTAAATGCCTTTTATGCTCGCTTCAAGGCAAGCAACATTGAAGCATGCACGAGAGCACCAGCTGTTCTGGATGACTGTGTGATAACGCTCTCAGTAGCTGATGTGAACAAAATCTTTAAACAGGTCAACATTCACAAAGCCACTGGGCCAGATGGGTTACCAGGACGTGTACTCAAAGCATGTGCGGACCAACTGTCAAGTGTCTTCACTGACATGGTCAACCTCTCCCTGACCGAGTCTGTAATACCTACATGTTTCAAGCAGACCACCATAGTCCCTGTGCCCAAGGAAGCGATGGTAACCTGCCTAAATGATTACCGCCTCGTGGCACTCACGTCGGTAGCCATGAAGTGCTTTGAAAGGCTGGTCATGGCTCAAATTTACAGCATCCTCCCGGACACCCTAGACCCACTCCAAATCGCATACCGCCCCAACAGATCCACAGATGATGCAATCTCAATCGCACTCCACACTGCCCTTTCTCTCCTGGACAAAAGGAACACTTATGTGAGAATGCTGTTCATTGACTACAGCTCAGTGTTCAACACCATAGTGCCCACGAAGCTCATCACTAAGCTAAGGACTCTGGGACTAAACACCTCCCTCTGCAACTGGATCCTGGACTTTCTGACGGGCCACCCCCAGGTGGTAAGAGTAGGCAACAACACGTCTGCCACGCTGATCCTTAACACCTGGGCCCCTCAGGGGTGTGTACTTAGTCCCCTCCTGTATTCCCTGTTCACCCACGACTGCGTGACCAAACATGACTCGAGCACCATCATTAAGTTTGCTGACAACACAACAGTGGTAGGCCTGATTACAGACAATGATGAGACAGCCTATAGGGAGGAGGTCAGAGACCTGGCTGTGTGGTGCCAGGACAACAACCTCTCCCTCAACGTGATCAAGACAAAGGAGATGATTGTGGACTACAGGAAAAGGAGGACCGAGCATGCCCCCATTCTCATCAGCAGGGCTGTAACGGAGCAGGTTGAGAGCTTCAAGTTCCTTGGTGTCCACATCACCAACAAACTAACATGGTCCAAGCACACCAAGACAGTCGTGAAGAGGGCACAACAAAACCTTTTCCCCCTCAGGAGACTGAAATGATTTGGCATGGGTTCCCAGATCCTTAAAAGGGTTTACAGCTGCACCATCGAGAGCATCCTGAACAGGTTGCATCACCACCTGGTATGGCAACTGCTCGGCATCTGACCGTAAGGTGCCACAGAGGGTAGTGCGAAAGGCACAGTACATCACTGGGACCAAGCTTCCTGCCATCCAGGACCTATATAATATACGGTGTACCTGAGCGCCAAGTCTAGGACCAAAAGGCTCCTCACAGCTTCTACCCCCAAGTCATAAGACTGCTGAACAATTAATACAATCGCCACCGGACAATTTACATTGACCCCCCTCCCTTTTGTACACTGCTGCTTCTCGCTGTTTATTATCTATGCATAGTCACTTCACCTCCACCTACATGTACAAATTACCTCAACTAACCTGTACATTAACCTGCACATTATTGTTATTCTTATTGTGTTACTTTTTAATATGACTTTTTATTTGACAAATAAGGTTTGATTTGATTTAACACAGTATTATTCAGCCAAGGCTCCCACTGCACTACACATAGCTAAAACAGTGTTACTTCATCTTCACACATGCTCCTCTTAGAGGGTCTGTGTGTCTCTTTGGCTGTGACTGGTTTATGTGTATGTGTGTCTATAGAATGTATCTAGGAGTGTGTGTGTGTGTGTGTGTGTGTGTGTGTGTGTGTGTGTGTGTGTGTGTGTGTGTGTGTGTGTGTGTGTGTGTGTGTGTGTGTGTGTGTGTGTGTGTGTGTGTGTCTGCATGGCTCTGCTGTGACTGCAAAGTGTGTGTGGGAGTATGTGAGTATGTCAAAGTAGTTGTGACTGTGTAGTGTGTGAGAGATTGTGTCACGCGTGTGTGTGCAGGCGTGTTTGTGTGGGAGTGCAAACACAGCTCCCCTCATGCTGGTGTGGGTGAGGTGCTCTACCCAGGCAGGTGCTGTGGTGTGTGTGGGTGAGGTTTTCTACCCAGGCAGGTGTTGTGGTGTGTGTGGGTGAGGTGCTCTACCCAGGCAGGTGTTGTGGTGTGTGTGGGTGAGGTGCTCTACCCAGGCAGGTGTTGTGGTGTGTGTGGGTGAGGTGCTCTACCCAGGCAGGTGTTGTGGTGTGGGTGGGTGAGGTGCTCTACCCAGGCAGGAGTTGTGGTGTGTGTGGGTGAGGTGCTCTACCCAGGCAGGGGTTGGTTGTGGTGTGTGTGGGTGGGTGAGGTGCTCTACCCAGGCAGGGGTTGTGGTGTGTGTGGGTGAGGTGAGGTGCTCTACCCAGGCAGGGGTTGGTTGTGGTGTGTGTGGGTGGGTGAGGTGCTCTACTCAGGCAGGGGTTGTGGTGTGTGTGGGTGAGGTGCCCTACCCAGGCAGGGGTTGTGGTGTGTGTGGGTGAGGTGCTCTACCCAGGCAGGGGTTGGTTGTGGTGTGTGTGGGTGGGTGAGGTGCTTTACTCAGGCAGGGTTTGTGGTGTGTGTGGGTGGGTTTGCTGCTCTACCCAGGCAGGTGTTGTGGTGTGTGTGGGTGAGGTGCTCTACCCAGGCAGGTATTGTGGTGTGTGTGGGTGAGGTGCTCCTCAGGCAGAGGTTGTGGTGTGTGGGGGTGAGGTGCTCTACCCAGGCAGGGGTTGTGGTGTGTGTGGGTGAGGTGCTCTACCCAGGCAGGTGTTGTGGTGTGTGTGGGTGAGGTGCTCTACCCAGGCAGGTATTGTGGTGTGTGTGGGTGTGCTGCTCTACCCAGACAGGTATTGTGGCGTGTGTGGGTGGCTGAGGTGCTCTACCCAGGCAGGGGTTGTGGTGTGTGTGGGTGAGGTGCTCTACCCAGGCAGGGGTTGTGGTGTGTGTGGGTGAGGTGCTCTACCCAGGCAGGGGTTGTGGTGTGTGTGGGTGAGGTGCTCTACCCAGGCAGGGGTTGGTTGTGGTGTGTGTGGGTGGGTGAGGTGCTCTACTCAGGCAGGGGTTGTGGTGTGTGTGGGTGAGGTGCTCTACCATGGCAGGGGTTGGTTGTGATGTGTGTGGGTGTCTTGATGGGCCCCACATTGTGGATTTATAGGACTATGTGAGATTTAATATGACATTACAGTATTGTATGTGGGAGACCAATATAAGTCAAATGAACAAGTTTCACTGATGAATATCTGCACTTGACTTAATCCTTAGTGTGTGTGTGTGTGTGTGTGTGTTTGGTGTGTGTGCGTGCTCGTGCGTGCCTGTGTGTGAGTGTGTGTGTGCGCGTCTGTGTGTGAGTGTGTGTGTTTTCCTCTGTGCTCTGATGTTGATCTCAGTCCTCCAGAGTGTTCAGTTTAATAAGAGGCAGCAGTACTGCTGTGAGCTGGTGAATTAGCCCCTGTAATGTCACTGTTAAATGCATCTTTCCTCCCGTACCCTCCAACACCCTGACACCATTAACAGCGCAGCCCCCACACATGAACAAAGCCACACACACACACGCACATGCACACACACACACACACACATACACACACACACACACACACACACACACACACACACACACACACACACACACACACACACACACACACACACACACACACACACACACACACACACACACACACACACACACACACACACACATTAACACAGACAGACACCTTCCTAAGCACAGCACAGTAGCAGAGCTCTCATCACGTATCCCCAGTACACCGTCTTTGTCTCTGAGCTAACTGCAGCCAGAGATATAAAGCCCTCTCAAACAGAGCAATTTTCTCCTAACGCATAGGACTGTTTGAATAAATAAGCTACATTATGCATCAAAGAGAAAGTGATTACCCGCTTTTATAAAAAGCCTTCACTAATATTTATAGAGACTTTTCTGACACCACTTATCTTCACAGGCCTTTTAGTTATTCTGTGTAGAGTTGCTATTATTTCATACTTTCCTACTAGCAGACCTCCCAGGCTCTCTCTCTGTGGCTGAGCCAGACTGGGATGTTGAAACATGAAACACACTCACACATAAATACTATTTTGATCACTTATTGAATTAGTCTTTTATTGTGTGTTTTACCTTTGAATCAAATCCTCTTTAGAAGTATAGTTTAATGATGCATGAGGGGTCAACAGAACTGTCCCTATCTTTACAAAGCTCTGTAGGAGAGGTAGGATGCCACCCAATGTGTGTTCCTGGAAATAACCATAATTCATGTAACTATAACAGTTTTGAAAATATTACAGGACACCAACCTCTCCCTCAACGTGATCAAGACAAAGGAGCTGATCGTGGACTACAGGAAAAAGGGGGCCGAACAGGCCCCATCAACATCGACGGGGCTGTAGTGGAGCAGGTCGAGAGTTTCAAGTTCCTTGGTGTCCACATCACCAACAAACTATCATGGTCCAAACACACCAAGACAGTCGTGAAGAAGGCACGACAAAACCTTTTCCCCATCAGGAGACTGAAAAGACTTGGCATGGGTTCCCAGGTCCTCAAAAAATTATACACCTGCACCGTCGAGAGCATCCTGACCGGTTGCATCACCGCCTGGGATGGCAACTGCTCGGCATCCGACAATAAGGCGCTACAGAGGGTAGTTTGTACGGCCCAGTACATCCCTGGGGCCATTCCTGCCATCCAGGACCTACATACTAAGAGGAAGCCCCCCACAATTGTAAAAGACTCCAGTCACCCAAGTCATAGACTGTTCTCACTGCTACCGCACGGCAAGTGGTACCAGAGCACTAAGTCTAGGAACAAAAGGCTTCTTAACAGCTTCTACCGCCAAGCCATAAGACTGCTGCAAAAGTATGTGGACACCCATTCAAATTAGTAGATTCGGCACTTTCACACACACCCGTTGCTGACAGGTGTATACAATTGAGCACACAGCCATGTAATCTCTATACAGTAGAATTACCTTACTGAAGAGCTCAATGACATTCAACGTGGAACTGTCAAATGATGCCACCTTTCCAACAAGTTAGTTTGTCAAATGTCTGCCCCGCTAGAGCTGCCCCGGTCAACTGTAAGTGCTGTTATTGTAAAGTGGAAATGTCTAGGAGCAACAACGACTCAGCCGCGAAGTGGTAGGCCACACAAGCTCACAGAATGTGACCACCGAGGGCTGAAACGTGTAGCGCGTAAGATTCTTCCGTCCTCGGTTGCAACACTCACTACCGAGTTCCAAACTGCCTCTGGAAGCAACTTCAGCACAATAACTGTTCGTTCGGAGCTTCATGAAATGGGTTTCTGTGGCCAAAAAGTCACACACAAGCCTAAGATTACCATGCGCAATGCCAAGCGTCTGCTGGAGTTGGTTAAAGCTTGCCGCCATTGGACTCTGTAACAGTGGAAACGTTAAACGTTCTCTGGAGTGATGAATCACGCTTCTCCATCTGGCATTCCGATGGACAAATCTGGGTTTGGCGGATACCAGGACAACACTACCTGCCTGAATGCATAGTGCCAACTGTAAAGTTTGGTGGATGAGGAATAATGGTCTGGGGATGTTTTTCATGGTTTGGGCTAGGCCCCTTAGTTTCAGTGAAGGGAAATCTTAACACTACAGCATACAATGACATTCTAGATGATTCTTTGCTTCCAAATTTGTGGCAACAGTTTGGGGAAGGCCCTTTCCTGTTTCAGCATGACAATGCCCCCATGTACAAAGCGAGGTCCATACAGAAATAGTTTGTCGAGATCGGTGTGCAAGACCTTGACTGGCCTGCACAGAGCACTGACGTCAACCCCATCGAACACCTTTGGGATGAATTGGAACACCGACTGCGAGCCAGGCCTAATCGCTCAACATCTGTGCCTGACATCACTACTGCTGCGGGAAGCAAGTCCCCGCAGAAATGTTTCAACATCTAGTTGTCTTCCCAGAAGAGTAGAGGCTGTTATAGCAGTAATGGGCGGACCAACTCCATATTAACATGATTTTGGAATGAGACGTTCAACGAGCAGGTGTCCACATACTTTTGGTCATGTAGTGTACTTTTTAAAAGTATTGCACTATATAGGGAATAGGGTGCCATTTGTGACACAGACATAGACTCTTAAGTGCTTAAGGAGATGGCTGGTTGTAAATTATCAAGTAGTCCCAGACAATATCTCTGTTCCCCATGGCGCTGAAAGGTTCCCAGTAGTGTTGTGTTGGTATAAGCAGTGGATCTATGTTCCTGGAGGCTGTAGGGATACAGTGATGATGATACAGCACTATGAGGAACTCATCTGCTGGGATGGACCCCTTCAAGGCCTCATCACTATCCCTCTCTGCAAATGAAACCATTAGCTAGCTCAACATTTCACACACTCACTCACACGCTGACTTTTTCTGTCTTGGAGAAGTGCAGTGAGTTCTGACAGAACAGAAAAAGGAAAGAGAGGGAAGGAAGATGGAAGGAAGAGGAAGGAGAGACGTTTCAGACTGTCCAGTAGTGTGACTAGAGGTGACTTCTAATTAATCTGAGGAAGAGTGAGATGTGGTTAGCTTGTCATAACAGGTTCCCTACCTGTGTCCAAGGGGAGAGCTGTACTCTACCTTCCTCTTCTCTCACACAGCCTTGATTCAGTTTGACATGTCTTTTAATCTATTAGCTGGTCCTTAATGGATCTCATGGTTCATCATACCTGCAGACATGTTCACTAGCCCCTGGAGAGGAGGGGAGGGAGGGGAGGGGAGGAAGGGAGGGGAGGGAGAGAGGGAGAGGAAGAGAGCAGAGATCGCCGTGGTAACGGCCAGAGGTCTGAGACACATCACCTTCAGATGATTCTATTACTCAGAATCCAACTGTACCTATTCACCGTGCCATAGACTGAAACCACGACGGCAGTGTCACCTTAACAGCATTAATATACACAATACATTGAATTACAGAGAAAATAGCATCTGACAAATGGTGCAGGGGTGACTGAGGGAGCAGGAGCAAGATCACACCTGCCCAGTAGGACCAAACAAACACAACATCAGGTGTCTAAAACGCATAGAAAATACCATTGGTGATTCATCTCAGTTAGGCAGCTATCAGTCTCTATACATGTGGCACATCTGGTGTACTCAGCTGCAGTGTGTGTGTGCGTGTAGGTAAGGGGTTAAACGTGTCGCTACTACTCTGTACCGGTCAGAGAATCACATGGGACATGCTCATTACGGAGACAGCTATCCTGCTCGTTCCACCACATCCATCACCCTTTGTTTCGTCTCAAAGATTCACAGGCTGCCTCCCAAATACGCACACTATTCCACATATAGTGTACTACTTTTCACTAGAGGCCCTATTCCCTATATAGTGGGCTAGTCATAGTAGTGCACTATAAAGGGAACAGGGAGTCATTTGGGAGGTAGCCCTTCAAACCTTCTGGATCCTTCCTTCCAGGAGACAAGCTCGGCCCTGCCCTCTGTTCCATTTGATAAAGGCTCCGCCGTTGTCATGGAGCCCACCTGGCTGTGACCTTGTGGCTGAGCTGAGATCATTAGTCAAAAAGCACCGACATGGACGATTCGCTTGCTCAGCCCGGCCCAGGGAGCCAATAGGGACACAAAGTCTAAAAAGAACAGATAGTTCCTCCTCGGCCCAACGAGAATGCTGCTGCCTGCATGGAGACATGATGGTGTTATTATTGTTGAATCATACACACACTATCACACATGCAAACACACATATACACACACACATACAGTAGGGCAAAAAAGTATTTAGTCAGCCACCAATTGTGCAAGTTCTCCCACTTAAAAAGATGAGAGAGGCCTGTAATTTTCATCATAGGTACACTTCAACTATGACAGACAAAATGAGAAAAGAAAATCCAGAAACTCACATTGTAGGATTTTTTATGAATTTATTTGCAAATTATGGTGGAAAATAAGTATTTGGTCACCTACAAACAAGCAAGATTTCTGGCTCTCACATACCTGTAACTTCTTCTTTAAGAGGCTCCTCTGTCCTCCACTCATTACCTGTATTAATGGCACCTGTTTGAACTTGTTATCAGTATAAAAGACACCTGTCCACAACCTCAAACAGTCACACTCCAAACTCCACTATGGCCAAGACCAAAGAGCTGTCAAAGGACACCAGAAACAAAATTGTAGACCTGCACCAGGCTGGGAAGACTGAATCTGCAATAGGTAAGCAGCTTGGTTTGAAGAAATCAACTGTGGGAGCAATTATTAGGAAATGGAAGACATACAAGACCACTGATAATCTCCCTCGATCTGGGGCTCCACGCAAGATCTCACCCCGTGGGGTCAAAATGATCACAAGAACGGTGAGCAAAAATCCCAGAACCACACTGGGGGACCTAGTGAATGACCTGCAGAGAGCTGGGACCAAAGTAACAAAGCCTACCATCAGTAACACACTACGCCGCCAGGGACTCAAATCCTGCAGTGCCAGACGTGTCCCCCTGCTTAAGCCAGTACATGTCCAGGCCCGTCTGAAGTTTGCTAGAGAGCATTTGGATGATCCAGAAGAAGATTGGGAAAATGTCATATGGTCAGATGAAACCAAAATATAACTTTTTTGGTAAAAACTCAACTCGTCGTGTTTGGAGGACAAAGAATGCTGAGTTGCATCCAAAGAACACCATACCTACTGTGAAGCATGGGGGTGGAAACATCATGCTTTGGGGCTGTTTTTCTGCAAAGGGACCAGAACGACTGATCCGTGTAAAGGAAAGAATGAATGGGGCCATGTATCGTGAGATTTTGAGTGAAAACCTCCTTCCATCAGCAAGGGCATTGAATATGAAACGTGGCTGGGTCTTTCAGCATGACAATGATCCCAAACACACCGCCCGGGCAACGAAGGAGTGGCTTCGTAAGAAGCATTTCAAGGTCCTGGAGTGGCCTAGCCAGTCTCCAGATCTCAACCCAATAGAAAATCTTTGGAGGGAGTTGAAAGTCCGCGTTGCCCAGCAACAGCCCCAAAACATCACTGCTCTAGAGGAGATCTGCATGGAGGAATGGGCCAAAATACCAGCAACAGTGTGTGAAAACCTTGTGAAGACTTACAGAAAACGTTTGACCTCTGTCATTGCCAACAAAGGGTATATAACAAAGTATTGAGATAAACTTTTGTTATTGACCAAATACTTATTTTCCACCATAATTTGCAAATAAATTAATTAAAAATCCTACAATGTAATTTACTGGATTTTTTTTTCTCATTTTGTCTGTCATAGTTGAAGTGTACCTATGATGACAATTACAGGCCTCTCATCTTTTTAAGTGGGAGAACTTGCACAATTGGTGGCTGACTAAATACTTTATTGCCCCACTGTATACACAAGCACGCAACCACTCACGCAAGCACACACATACACACTGTGGCCAGGTTCACTAGCAGTGTTTCCCTGAGATCAGCTGGAGACAAATTATACTTCCGTTGGGAGATTTGTTTTAAAAAGTCAAGCTTCCTGTTTTCCTGTGTTATCACTATGCACTGAGCTCTCGCCACTATCTCAGCAATCTCAGCTTGACATTACAATTCAGCACACACTTGACGCTTCTGTTTTCTCCTTCCAGAAAATAGAATTTCTGTCAATTTGATTTGCTCCCCTTTTGTTTTCTCATGATCTATAATATGTGTTCTGCAGCTCTTTCCGTTCAAACACACCGTCTACAATTTCATAAAGGAAGTGGAAAATGCTCATTCTAGATTCGTTACCAAAGCCGTACCTCATATCTTTACAAAAAAAGACTCCACATGTTAATTTTCCCCTTCACCTTTCAAAATATTCAAATTAATGAATAGGGTCCTGGCCGCAATTCACCGGAAAATGAATTCTGAACAAGATGACAAGTGTGCTGAGAATAATTCCCTAGAGGATAGAGAAGAGGAGGAGGAGAGGAACGAGGAGAGGGAGAAGGAGAGGAAGGGAGGAGGAGAGGAAGGAGGAGAGGGAGGAGGAGAGGAAGGAGGAGTGGGAGGAGAGGAAGGAGAATAGGAGGAGAGGAGGAGGAGAGGAGGAGGAGAGGAAGGAAGAGAGGGAGGGGAAGAGGGAGGAGGAGAGAAAAGTGTGTGTGGCTCAGGATGGAGGAGAGAGAGTGTAGAGAGGGGGCATTGTACGATCTAAAAGTCATCTGACCTGAACAACCCTTTCCCCAGCATTAAAGATCTCCTATTGATCCCATTACGGCCCACAGACTTTATGGACAGACCGCTGCTGAGAGGAGACCGTAGGAAATGCATGCCTTAATTAATCTTTATCACAAGAAGGAAAGAGGGGGCGGAGAGAGCGGGAGGGGTGAAAGAAGAGGGAGAGAGAGTGAGAAATAGCTAGAGAGAGAAAGAGGAGGACAGAGAGATAACGAGAACGAAAGATAGACAGAGAGAAAGAGAGAGACAAATAAAAGAGGCCTATCATTGGCCTAACTCTTCTCTGTAACAGTAAATGGGCTGGGCTGGTGAGACACTCGTATCTCATCAGAGCATGGGCTGATCTCTTAAACGGACCAGGATTAGAGCACAATGCAGGGATCAGGGGGCATCGCGTTAGAGAAATGAGAGACAATCACATTCAATGGGGAAAACGCCAACCAACCCCTTCCTCCGCGCGTCTGCCAGAGATAATATCACGCATGCACTCGTCTGAGCACTGGAAAATCAATACGCCACAGCCAAGTTCAAAAGAAAAGCTCCTCATTAAAAAATAAAAGAGGAGAGAGAGAGCAGTACGTTGAGCGCTGCTTGGAGAATTGGCCCAATGTGGGTGAGTAAACTGAAGGGATTGTTAACCTTTATTTAACTAGGCAAGTCAGCTAAGAATTTTATTTCATTTACAATGACTGCCTACACCGGCCAAACCTGGACGACACTGGGCCAATTGTGCTCCGCCCTATGGGACTCCCAATCACAGCCGGTTGTGATACAGCCTGGAATCAAACCAGGGTGTCTTTTTGCGACGCTTCAAGCACTGAGATGCAGTGCCTTAGACCGCTGCGCCACTCGGGAGCCCTGGGAGAAGGGAGAGGGAGAAGGGAGAGTGAGAGAGAGGGAGAAGGGAGAGGGAGAGGGAGAAGAGAGGTGAGAGAGCGAGAGAGAGAGAGAGTGAGAGAGAGTGAGAGAGAGAGAGAGAGAGAGAGGGAGAATGGAGAGGGAGAGAGAGGGAGAATGGAGAGGGAGAAGAGAGGTGAGAGAGAGAGAGGGAGAGGGAAAAGAGAGAGAGAGAGAGAGAGAGGGAGAAGAGAGGTAAGAGAGAGAGAGAGAGAGAGAGAGGGAGAGAGAGAGAGAGAGAGAGAGAGAGAAAGGAGATGTAAAAAGTGAGAAATAATAAGATAGACTCTCTGCTCTATCAACAAACTGTATCCTCTCCTAAGACAGATGAGAGATGGAGAGAGAGAGCAGAGTAGTAACTCCTTACAGTACATCAGCCCAATGCTCACCTCAGCAGATGGGGAATTAACTGTTGATGTAGAAAAGAGCGTTTAGATGTGTGTGAAACTAAGAGAGAGAGGTTGTGTGTGTGTGTGTGTGTGTGTGTGTGTGTGTGTGTGTGTGTGTGTGTGTGTGTGTGTGTGTGTGTGTATCTGTGTGTCATTTTTAGGTTGTCCTCTACTGTATGATTGTCCTCTCTGGGATTTTGGCTGGTGTGAAGCTGTGGTGTGTGTGTGAGACGTGTGTGAGACGTGTGTGTGACGTGTGTGTGTGTGTGTGTGTGTGTGTGTGTGTGTGTGTGTGTGTGTGTGTGTGTGTGTCTATGTGTGCTCAGCTCTGTACTACTCAGATGTGTTCCTGTGTGTGTGAGACGTGTGTGTGACGTGTGTGTGTGTGTGTGTGTCTACGTGTGCTCAGCTCTGTACTACTCAGATGTGTTCCTGTGTGTGACTATGGGGTATGAGTCACAGTTGGTATTGAGTCTTTAGGCCCCAGGTTTATCAAAAGTGTTAACTGTGTTAGAACCGAGGCACCCTGCAAGCTATTCCTTTAGAGGACATTGTCTCTGGATATTGTCCAGAAACCACACCTGTCCTTGAATGGCATTCTCTCTAGTTACAGGGTACCACATCTGTACAGGTTTCTTGTAGTGATCTTGTGACTCTCGTTCTTTACTGGGCAGTAAAGGGTCGAACAGGGTTGGGGTGAATGCCATTTCAATTTAGTCAATTCATGAAGTAAATTCCAATTCCAATTATTTATACACATCTATGTGACTTCTGTCACAAGGACACATACATACTGATTGTCTTATGACATGGGTCACAGGCTTGTAGGGGATTGTATACTGTGGAGGAGTTGTCCAGGAAGGAGTGATGTGACCAGTACTACACTGTAGAACATATCTATAGATACTGGGTTGGAAGCTACTTTCTCTGAGTCCCTCTCTTGCTCCCAAAGATCTTAATCTCTCTCTCTCAATGTCTTGTATCTACGTCAGGGGAATCATTGACATTTCCAGCTGTGTGAGTGGTTCATAATAGCTCTGGTGCTGAGGAGAGGCTGACATTTGTGGGTCTGGGAGTGCTTGACAACGGCTAAGATGCACTGACATTTGGGAAAGTGTCCAGCAGAGTACTCAACGCTGTTCTATCTTTCTATCAACCTAAAACAGAAAAGAGATGGAACACTACATCATTTTCCATGTTAACATTATATTAATCTAACATCTACCATTTATCATGGTATTTTGAAGAAAGACAAAGAAAAGAAGGAGAGAAAGAGAGAGAGAAAGAGAATGAAAGAGCGAGAGAGAAAGAGACAATTAGAGAGAGAATGTGGAGGGAAGAGCGCTTAGGGAGATATATACAGTAGGGAAGGAGAGAAATAGAGTGAGGGAGACAGACAAAGGTTTGAATAAAGGATAGACCTGGTACCATAAATGCCACTGTTCTGTTGTAAGTCTCTGGTGGCTTTCAGTCAGTCAGTGCAACATCTTCAATTCTCCACCTCAGGCAGGCAGACAGACAGACAGACAGACAGACAGACAGACAGACAGACAGACAGACAGACAGACAGACAGACAGACAGACAGACAGACAGACAGACAGACAGACAGACAGACAGACAGACAGACAGACAGTCAGGCAGACATATCCCCATAGTACACACAGTACACAACTGTTCTGCTGTTGATCTTGAAAAGGAACAAATTGTTCTGAACACACAGAACAGAGAAAATAACAGAAAAACAGTGTTTCAGATTTTTAGGGCACAGTCGTTGTACAGGCATTTTAAAATGCTAGCAGTCCCTCTCCTGGTGATATTATTGTTCCCTCTTATTGTTCTTAGATTTATCGTTTTAGAACAAGCTCTACATTTATGCCTGAAAATAATAAAATGTTTCCTTTGCAGTGTAACTACCTCAGGTGTGTGAGACAGTTCAGTTCCACAGGCCTCCCTCCCTCCCTCCCTCCCTCCCTCCCTCCCTCCCTCCCTCCCTCCCTCCCTCTCTGTTACACCCCAGCTGTGATAAAGATGGAACATGCTCTGGGAGCGCGTCATGCTACACTTCTCGTTCTGCTGCACTGCTATTCTGACACTCATCGCCATCAAACTGTCAACATCGGAAGGGAGACGGAAAGGAGGTGGATGTGTGTGTGTGTGTGTGTGTGTGTGTGTGTGTGTGTGTGTGTGTGTGTGTGTGTGTGTGTGTGTGTGTGTGTGTGTGTGTGTGTGTGTGTGTGTGTGTGTGTGTGTGTGTGTGTGTGCGAGGGTGGTTATAGTGGTCTATCTTATTTTTCCCGATAATTTTCACTCCACCAAAACAAGCAACGAGCTGAAGCTGGATTTCCTATTAATTTCCCCTCTGTTATTTTACTCTGAGAGGAAATTGAGATAGATGATGTTTCATCTATACTCTGGTTGGCCTGTGATGACCAGTCTGAGAGGAGAGAGACGTTAGGCGTTTCCTGGTTTGTGTGTGCGTGTGCGGTTGCATGTGAGGATTAGATAGGATCTTTAGTCAAGACACTGAGAGGGATCAGGCTGAAAGACACATTGGCACAGCAACTCACTGACAGGAGGAGGTTAGAGGAACAGCAACTCACTGACAGGAGGAGGTTAGAGGAACAGCAACTCACTGACAGGAGGAGATTAGAGGAACAGCAACTCACTGACAGGAGGAGGTTAGAGGAACAGCAACTCACTGACAGGAGGAGGTTAGAGGAACAGCAACTCACTGACAGGAGGAGGTTAGAGGAACAGCAACTCACTGACAGGAGGAGGTTAGAGGAACAGCAACTCACTGACAGGAGGAGATTAGAGGAACAACAACTCACTGACAGGAGGAGATTAGAGGAACAGCAACTCACTGACAGGAGGAGGTTAGAGGAACAGCAACTCACTGACAGGAGGAGGTTAGAGGAACAGCAACTCACTGACAGGAGGAGATTAGAGGAACAGCAACTCACTGACAGGAGGAGGTTAGAGGAACAGCAACTCACTGACAGGAGGAGGTTAGAGGAACAGCAACTCACTGACAGGAGGAGGTTAGAGGAACAGCAACTCACTGACAGGGGGAGATTAGAGGAACAGCAACTCACTGACAGGAGGAGGTTAGAGGAACAGCAACTCACTGACAGGAGGAGGTTAGAGGAACAGCAACTCACTGACAGGAGGAGGTTAGAGGAACAGCAACTCACTGACAGGAGGAGGTTAGAGGAACAGCAACTCACTGACAGGAGGAGATTAGAGGAACAGCAACTCACTGACAGGAGGAGGTTAGAGGAACAGCAACTCACTGACAGGAGGAGATTAGAGGAACAACAACTCACTGACAGGAGGAGGTTAGAGGAACAGCAACTCACTGACAGGAGGAGATTAGAGGAACAGCAACTCACTGACAGGAGGAGGTTAGAGGAACAGCAACTCACTGACAGGAGGAGGTTAGAGGAACAGCAACTCACTGACAGGAGGAGATTAGAGGAACAGCAACTCACTGACAGGAGGAGGTTAGAGGAACAGCAACTCACTGACAGGAGGAGGTTAGAGGAACAGCAACTCACTGACAGGAGGAGATTAGAGGAACAGCAACTCACTGACAGGAGGAGGTTAGAGGAAAAGCAACTCACTGACAGGAGGAGGTTAGAGGAACAGCAACTCACTGACAGGAGGAGATTAGAGGAACAGCAGGAGGAGGTTAGAGGACAGAGACCATCTTGACGTTTAACGTTCTCCGTTTAACGTTCTCCTCTTGGTAAACCAGTAATGGTAATCAGATCCAGGTGTTTCTCTGCCCTTTTACTTCTTATACCCTTTCAACTCAGCAGGAAGAGTATTTTGGCAATTTGCAATGCAGTCATTTACTGTTAGAAGCCACTACCGTGACACTGTGCGGTAGTTCTGCATATTTGCCAGAACACTTTTTGTTATCATTCATGAGCACATTTGCTAAGCTGTAAAAAGTCCAGTGTTGCAACTTGTGATAACATCAACGTGAGTCAGAAACCAAAAACACACACACACACACACACACACACACACACACACACACACACACACACACACACACACACACACACACACACACACACACACACACACACACACACACACACACACACACACACACACACACACACACACACACACACACACACTCTCTCTGTCATTATGTATCTTTGAACTATGTGTTGTGCTGAGCTTTAAAGCCTGTAGTCTTGTTGAGTCCCTCAGCTCAATGTGCGCAGGGCCCCACAGCCCAGAAGCAGCAAGCGTTGGGCGGCTTCAATCGCTATTTTAGCAAACCAAACATTATTAATGCGACCAATTGACTGGATTACTGAGCACATTCATCAAAGATAGCCTCTCCGGCTCTCCGCTCCTCTCCGCAGCCCAACAAGAACACACATGCTTGCCAAGATAGCAGCAAGTGTAGCAATTGATTTCAGACCGGCACAAGGTATTAAAAAAGAAAACAGACTGCTTTAAAATGGAGTGTGTTGTTTTTTTCACGTGTTCAACCAAACGAAGGGAAATTAAATTCTGATTAAAACTAATGTACTGATGGTGATGTATTCATTCTATCCTCAACTGGACAAAGCTGAGCTTTTATAGGAAAAAGTGATAAAAAAACAAGCTTTGGTACAGAAGAGTAGCAAAACTCTGAAATTATATGGCACCCTATCCCCTATCTAGTATACTACTTTTGATCAGAGACCTGTGGAAATAGGGTGTTGGTATAGGGATTAGTGTGCCATGTCAGACTCATTTAGTGAGGGTGAATGAGGCAAAGTCTATTCTAGGCCTTCAGTGAGTCTCAGGCAATCAGGTCTAGACTTTTTTCTTATTACAATGCTAATGCACGCATTGTTATAGCAAATTTTTGGTTACGTCAATTTAACATTCTGGTCACCCTAAACTTGCACGATAAGCACTATTTATCTTATCCCTGTACACAGCCTGTGCCTTTGTCATATTTATATTTGGCTGCAGGCACACTCAGTGGGGTTCTCAGAAAACCGTAAACATCCAGTTTTCAGGGCTCCAGGATCTTCAACCTAGCTTCCCTTTCCCCTGAAAACCGGATGTTGGGACCGGTGTAAGGTGTTTATTTTACACCCGCTACGTAAGGTTAGGCTGCAGGAGATGGCTGGATTTGACAGAGCCCGTTGATTATACACTGAACAAAAATATAAACGCAACATGTAAAGTGTTGGTCCCAGAAATGTTCCATACGGACAGAACAGCTTATATCTCTCAAATTGTGTGCACAAATTTGTTTACATCCCTGTTAGTGAGCATTTCTCCTTTGCCATGATAATGCATCCACCTGACAGGTGTGGCATATTAAGAAGCTGATTAAACTACATGATCAATACACAGGTGCACAACACAATGCTGGGGACAGAAAAAGACCACAGTAAAATGTGCAGTTATGTCACAACACAATACCAAAGAAGTCTTAAGTTTTGAGGGAGCGCGCAATTGGCATGCTGACTGCTGGAATGTCCACCAGAGCTGTTGAATGTTCATTTCTCCACCATAAGCTGCCTCCAATGTCGTTTTAGAGAATTTAGTAGGACGTCCAACCGGCCTCACAGCTGCAGACCAAGTGTATGGTGTTGTGTGGGTGAGTGGTTTGCTGATGTCAACGAGTGCCCCATGGCGGCGGTGGGGTTATGGTATGGGCAGGCATAAGCTACAGACAACCAACACAATTACATTTTATCTATGGCAATTTGAATGCACAGAGATACCGTGATGAGATCCCATTGTTGTGGATTTCATCAGCCACCATCACCTCATGTTTCAGCATGACAGTGCACGGCCCCATGTCGCAGGATCTATACACAATTCCTGGAAGCTGAAAATGTCCCAGTTTTTCCATAGCCTGTATACTCGCCAGACATTGAGCAGGTTTGGGATGCTCTGGATCAACGTGTACGACAGTGTGTTCCATTTCCCGCCTATATCCTGCAACTTCGAACAGCGATTGAAGAGGAGGGGGACCACATTCCACAGGCCACAATCAACAGCCTGATCAACTCTATGAAGGAGATGTGTTACGCTGCATGAGGCAAATGGTAGACACACCAGATACTGACTGGTTTTCTGATCTACTTTTTTTTCAAGGTGTCTGTGACCAGCAGATGCATATCTGTATTCCCAGTCATGTGAAATCTGTAGATTAGTGCCTAATGAATGTATTTCAATTGACTTATTTCCTTATATAAACTGTAACTCTGTAAAATCTTTGAAATTGTTGCGTGTTGCGTTTATATTTTTGTTCAGTATACAGTATATTGACATTCCAAAGTGGTATCAGTTTGGCCCAAAGATATGATTGAGTCTACAGGAGTTGATGCTGATGCATCTCTTCTAAAGGAAACAAACAAGGTGCAGACCAGAGGAGGCTGATGGGAGGAGCAATAGGAGGACAGGCTCATTGTAATGGCTGGAATGGAATTAATGGAACAGAGTCAAAAGTGGTTTACACATGTTTGATGTGTTTGATAGCATTCCGTTTAATCCATTCCAGCCATTACAATGAGCCCGTCCTCCTATAGCTCCTCCTAACAGCCTCCAGACTCCTCTGGTGCAGACTCCTCTGGTGCAGACTGCTCTGGTGCAGACTCCTCTGGTGCAGACTGCTCTGGTGCAGACTCCTCTGGTGCAGACTGCTCTGGTGCAGACTGCTCTGGTGCAGACTCCTCTGGTGCAGACTGCTCTGGTGCAGACTCCTCTGGTGCAGACTGCTCTGGTGCAGACTCCTCTGGTGCAGACTGCTCTGGTGCAGACTCCTCTGGTGCAGACTGCTCTGGTGCAGACTGCTCTGGTGCAGACTCCTCTGGTGCAGACTGCTCTGGTGCAGACTCCTCTGGTGCAGACTGCTCTGGTGCAGACTCCTCTGGTGCAGACTCCTCTGGTGCAGACTCCAGTGGTGCAGACTGCTCTGGTGCAGACTCCTCTGGTGCAGACTGCTCTGGTGCAGACTCCTCTGGTGCAGACTGCTCTGGTGCAGACTGCTCTGGTGCAGACTGCTCTGGTGCAGACTCCTCTGGTGCAGAATCCTCTGGTGCAGACTGCTCTGGTGCAGACTCCTCTGGTGCAGACTGCTCTGGTGCAGACTCCTCTGGTGCAGACTCCTCTGGTGCAGACTCATTGTGAAGTAGGAATTCTATTATCAATATTTGGTTAGCGGCAACTCAGTGACAATATTGATCAGCTTTTGGAGAGCTCAGTGGTTTCCTATCAAAGCTGATTGATCTAAGAAATATGAATTTCACTATCATTCATCTCTATTTGGTTTTCATATTGCAGCAAGAGAATGATGAATTCTCCTTTGTCCACGTCTGTCAGTATGCTGCCTTATAATGTGGCCAAACATGCTTTCTGAGATTTAAATGAGGCTATACACTCTCTTCTTGGCACAGAAAGATGTGGATGGTGTGATGGTATGGTGACGGCGCTGGTATCCTTGTCAGATTAATAATTCAGGGATGCTGAAAACCCCATTGATCATTAATTAGGGGTGTTAATAGTGATGGGTTTTGATGGATGTTTGGGCTGAGGAAGAACCAGTAGTCTGATCACAGAACACATGTCACCAGCTGAGAGGGAAAGGCCATTCTCCAGTGTCTAGACCAGGGTGTGCAAAGCTGTCATCAATGCAAAGGGTGGCTATTTGAATAATCTCAAATATAAAATATATTTTGATTTGTTTAACACTTTTTTGGTTACTACATGATTCCATATGTGTTATTTCATAGTTTTAATGTCCACTATTATTCTACAATATAGAAAATAGAAAAAAATTAAGAAACACACTTGAATGAGTAGGTGTTTTAAAACTTTTGACCGGTAGTGTAGGTCTACAATACCGTGGTGCCAACAGCAGCAGGATACAGCCTTCAGATGTGGCGACTCAAACCATGGTACAGGTTTTTTTGTGACAAACTATAGCTTGAGGTTTTGGTTTGGGATCTGTTCTGGGGTAGAGCTGTCCTGGGATCTGTGCTGAACAGGTCTGCATAGCGTGCCCCAGGGGATATCCCTCTTGGTTCAATACGCAGGCATGCACACAGACACAGACACAGACACAGACACAGACACAGGCACAGGCACAGGCACAGGCACAGGCACAGGCACAGGCACACGCACACACAGGCACGCACGCACGCACAGGCACAGGCACAGGCACAGGCACAGGCACAGGCACACGCGCGCGCGCACACGCACACGCACGCGCACACACACACACACACACACACACACACACACACACACACACACACACACACACACACACACACACACACACACACACACACACACAGCCACTACACCAGCCTCAGATAATCTCCCTATGCTTGTGTCCCTGTCTCCAACGGTGTCTCAAAGCCCATGACTCTTTGTGACCTCTGACTGGGGCTCAACATTATGGTGATTTTGCTCCTATTTCCTCTTCGTCAGGTATTATGAGAGCTGTCACCTCTGTAGTGGATATCAGATCTCTGTCTGCTGTAAGCTCTGTGGATCTATGGGCTTATAGTATCAAATCAAAGAACCTTACAAGGCACCAGTCAGCAGGGGGACTAGCTACTCGCTGGGTGGAACTCAGAATGGAATATGTCACTGTTATTATCTGGATGTCAAAATTCAATGAAAGCCCTCTAAGGGTGCACTACATGATTTTTGTGTATGAAAATGGGGCAGCCATTTTACATAGGCCTTACTTAATGTTAGCCCCACCTGTTCTCCTATCTACCCCATCACTGCTGACCACACCCTCTTCCATTCATCCCCACAATCTCATTTAGACTAGCTTCCTCATTGTCGTATTCACACTACACATAGACCTGTACCTATTCATACACTCATTATCCCTTGTAATCGTATTATACTATTAATATTCAATGTCATTGCATTAACCTTTCACCCACCTATACCATACCTATACCACTTCATTCAATTCATCAGTACTGTATGTATGGTACTCATACATTGACCTTCAGTTCAATCTGCTTTCTACATTGCTCACATTTTTCATGTGAATGCATACTTATCGTAACCTGTAGTACAAAGGAGTTACACATTACACATATTCATATGTATCACCTACTCCCTCTGTCACATCTTCACATTAATCTGTCCAATCGGATTCATCTTCTTCTTTCACATTCACATTCTCATGGTCGGTCAGTCGTTTAGTCTTTCACTCGCTTCTTTTCTCTCCCCTTTCTTTCAATTGAGCCACAGAGACATTCTCTTCTCAGCAAGAAACGACTCTTCTCTCATCTGAACAGACCGATTCCGAACGCTCAGGCTTCCAATTATAGTACATCCCGATTAATAACTGATGTTTATTCATTTCCTCCAACTCACTATGGCATTCAAAATATAGCTCTCCCATGAGAAGAATACTAGTGAGAGAGAGGAGAGAAACTTTTCCTGAGTCGTGTCTTGTTACTGCTTCTGCAAGGGTCCCGGTCCTCTTTAGTTGCTGCTTCTGCAAGGGTCCCGGTCCTCTTTAGTTGCTGCTTCTGCAAGTGTCCCGGTCCTCTGTTTAGTTGCTGCTCTGCAAGTGTCCCGGTCCTCTTTAGTTGCTGCTTCTGCAAGTGTCCCGGTCCTCTGTTTAGTTGCTGCTCTGCAAGTGTCTCGGTCCTCTGTTTAGTTGCTGCTTCTGCAAGTGTCTCGGTCCTCTGTTTAGTTGCTGCTTTTGCAAGTGTCCCGGTCCTCTATTTAGTTGCTGCTCTGCAAGGGTCCCAGTCCTCTGTTTAGTTGCTGCTTTTGCAAGTGTCCCGGTCCTCTGTTTAGTCGCTGCTCTGCAAGTGTCCCGGTCCTCTGTTTAGTTGCTGCTTTTGCAAGTGTCCCGGTCCTCTGTTTAGTTGCTGCTCTGCAAGGGTCCCGGTCCTCTGTTTAGTTGCTGCTTCTGCAAGTGTCCCGGTCCTCTGTTTAGTTGCTGCTCTGCAAGGGTCCCGGTCCTCTGTTTAGTTGCTGCTCTGCAAGGGTCCCGGTCCTCTGTTTAGTTGCTGCTCTGCAAGGGTCCCGGTCCTCTGTTTAGTTGCTGCTTCTGCAAGGGTCCCGGTCCTCTGTTTAGTTGCTGCTTTTGGAGTTTTACAGTAGGAGTAAATAAACCATAGAATCTACTGACAGCTTCCTCTGACAGACAGACAGGCAGACAGACAGACTGTGAACCAACGGGGCACGCCAAACAAAACACTTCAATCTCCCGCCGTTGTGCTCCAGCGCTCCCCAAGGGCTTGATTGATTGACCCGCTAGCCAATCAGGGCACATTGATCTAAGAGTTCCACCCCCTTCCCTCTCAAGCCTCTTCGGCAGCCATTCATCTGTTGGCTGTCAGATGAATTCACCGGAGGGCCGTTGGCTATACAGCCAGCACTTTTAAACACACTTTCCACTCCAGTCTTTCTGAAGAGAGTGCATCACTCTACAGTACATAACAGGAGTTTCTCTTACAATAGTACATCCCCCTGGATCAGATTCCTGTTGGAAACTGTCCAAGCCTTAACGTGTCTAAAGGCTTTAGCTTCAGTCATGTGTCAGTGTTAAAAGCACCCCCATAGCCTGAGTTAAAAAGTATCCCCAGCTGATATGATGTGCAACATATCTGCCTCATTTTATTGTGAACAGTAAGGTCTCGATGGACTTGATGGAATTATATTTTCAATATCTTTTCTATATCTTGTGAATTGTATTTGATTATCCTTTCTATTTAAATTAAGAGATTGTTGAATTATAAGTAAAAGACAGATCAGCATAATCACACACAAGTGTATATGTGTACAAGTGTACATGTGTACAAGTGTATATGTGTACAAGTGTATATGTGTACACGTGTATATGTGTACAAGTGTATATGTATACAAGTGTATATGGGTACAAGTGTATATGTGTACAAGTGTATATGTATACAAGTGTATATGTGTACAAGTGTATAAGTGATTTCATCAACCACTTTGTTCAATTGCTGTACTAACCAACTGTCTCTTGTCTCTGTTTGTTTTCAGGAGGAATATTTGAGTCCATTGAGTCGGGGCCGTCAGGTGCCGAGGAACTAGCCTTTAAATTTGCTTTAAATACAATCAACAGGAACAGAACCCTACTGCCAAACACAACGTTAACATACGACATCCAGCGGATAAACATCTACGACAGCTTCGAAGCCTCCAGAAAAGGTCAAGTATTATGAATACAACTCAGAAAGCTGCATTCACACCCACATGCTGTAGATTCATGACTGGTGTTGGTCTATGGAACAATATTCATAGAACAAGTGTTAAAATACGTTTGCTTGCTATTTGTGTGACTCTCCTATCCTATTTAGCATTGTTAGTGTGTTCCCACCCACCCAGTGAATGTGGGCTCATGCGTAGTTCATTGGTTGGATTGGGACAATTATAATCAGGCTTAGAAAGTGGATGGTTGCATCCCAAATGGCAACCTATTCCCTTTAGGCTTTATAGTGCACTACTTTTGATCCGGGCCCATAGGGCTGCCCCATAGGAATCTGGTCAAAAGTAGTGCCCTATATGGGAATAGGATGCTATTTGGGATGCATACGATGTCTGTGCAGTTGAAACGTAAACCGAGACAATTGATTGGTTTCTGCTAAAGACTCAACAGTAATACTAATTCACAGAGTTGGTTGTCTCCCAGGAGACAGGTTGATAAACTGCAATAATCTATCGTTTTACTGGGTTGCATTAGGCCTGACATCTCGAAGGTTGAATCTAAAATGGCACCCTTTTTCCGATAAAATGCACTACTTTTGTCCAGCGTCCATAGGGCAACCCCATAAGGGTCTGTTCAAAAGTAGAACACTATTGGGAAAAGGGTGCTTTTTCATACGCATTCAAAGTGTCTTATTGATTACTGGCCATTATATCCCTTTTCTGTGATTTACATTTACATTTACATTTAAGTCATTTAGCAGACGCTCTTATCCAGAGCAACTTACAAATTGGAAAGTTCATACATATTCATCCTGGTCCCCCCGTGGGAATTGAACCCACAACCCTGGCGTTGCAAGCGCCATGCTCTACCAACTGAGCCACACGGGACCGTGATTGAAGCGTTTTCTCCTTTCATCAAATGAAGTCATTAGAATGCACAATGTTGTTGTTACAAAGTGTTGCCAATCGTTTCATATATTATGCAGGCCTACTGTGTATAGATCTTGCTCATACATTTTGGACTATCACTGGCTTCCTTCCAAATATGCTTCATGATGGTCATTCAAAACCATACAAACGGACAGCTTGCCATAGTGGAGTGGGAAATCCATGACTTATCCTCCAGGAACTAACAGCAGCATGTCATATAATACTGAATAAATCACTGAATAAAGCATGTAACTGAACGTTGTCTCCTCCCCCAGCCTGCGACCAACTATCTCTGGGGGTGGCGGCCATCTTCGGCCCCTCCCACAGCTCATCGGCAAATGCGGTCCAGTCCATCTGCAATGCGCTTGGCGTTCCCCACATCCAGACGAAATGGAAGCACCAGGTGTCTGACAACAGGGACTCCTTCTACGTCAGCCTCTACCCAGACTTCTCCTCTCTCAGCCGGGCCATTCTGGACCTGGTTCACTTCTTCAAGTGGAAGACGGTCACCGTTGTCTATGATGACAGCACAGGTAAGACCCCAGGCCACTTACCTCACACCTTCATGGTCAATGACAACAACACAGCAAGGCTCATTTCCTGTCTGTCCACCCACTGTGCCTAGAAAGCATAGAAATAGAATGAATATAACAGGCTTGGAACCACCTCATTGTAGTTCTGTGCCTCATAACTTCACAGTCACAGTGATCTATGACCACAGAACAGGTTCAGTCACAGTGATCTATGACCACAGAACAGGTTCAGTCACAGTGATCGATGACCACAGAACAGGTTCAGTCACAGTGATCGATGACCACAGAACAGGTTCAGTCACAGTGATCTATGACCACAGAACAGGTTCAGTCACAGTGATCTATGACCACAGAACAGGTTCAGTCACAGTGGTCTACGACCACAGAACACTGCACCAGAGGACTCCTCTGCACCAGAGGAGTCTGCACCACAGAACACGCTCAGTCACTGATCCCTTATTGTACTGTACCTCATACCTTCCATCACCTTTTTCTCACAGTGATTCCAACAGCTTAGTGAGTTACAGTAGACAGACCATGGTACTGGCCTGGCAGCATAAGGGCTATGGATTGATACTCAGATGGGCCACATATACTAAATATATGTCCGTCATTGTCAACAGTTCTGTTCTGCTAAATTACCATGTTGTCCACCTTCACCGGTAATATAGACTATGATTATAGTCCTGTACAGTAGAGTAGCCCTGTAGCCCTACCCCCCCATTCGTCCCCAGATGGCCAGTGTTCCAGTGTTATAACAGCAGGCAGCAAACGTCTCAGCGGGCAGGGTACACGTGCCATATGCCAGGGGTCAGGGAGGGAGCCAGCCTCAGGACAGGATGTCTGTGTGTGTGCGTTCGTGTGTGTGTCCAGGCTCAGGACAACACTGCCAGGTCTTCACATGCTCTCAGAAACACACTGGGGCTCCATTGGCCAGTATTTTATCACTTAAACAATTTTGCTTTCAATTTAATTCAGTATAAATCTATTTCCCAAAAAACTACAACCAACCAAGCAAAACAAAACAGAAACCAGGGACGTGTCCAAAACAGGTTCCAATGTGTTCATCATGTAGCTAATAATTCATATTTTAGATATTGAGAAAGGTATTGCATTGAAATGAATATGCAATGTCTAAATATGGCTTCTCTACAGCCTCTGCATGATGAATCAACGCTTAGGGTAGAGACAGACAGCCCAGAGTTCCTCTGTCCAGTGTCTGTGTTCTTTTGTTGGGCCTTCAGTACCTCGTGGAGTGGGAGGGGTACGGTTCGGAGGAGAGGTGCTGGGTTCCGGTCGAGGACGTGTTGGACCCTTCAATGCTGCAGGAGTTCCACCGTCTCCGTCCGGATCGCCTTGCCCTCCGGGTCGTCCCCGAGGCCGGTGTCGGCGCGCTGCTAGAGCCGCGCGTCAACGCGCGTCAAATACATGTTGTGTATTTAACCCTGCGCCTGATTTGCTCTTCTGCGCCTGACTTCCCTGCCACACACAGAACAGCACAAACTGGCTCTAACCAGAATAGAAAGATAAGTGGGAGGCCCCGTGCACAACTGAGCAAGAGGACAAGTACAGTAGAGTGTCTAGTTTGAGAAACAGACGCCTCACAAGTCCTCAACTGGCAGCTTCATTAAATAGTACCCGCAAAACACCAGTCTCAACGTCAACAGTGAAGAGGCGACTCCGGGATACTGGCCTTCTAGGCAGAGCTGCAAAAAAAACTATATCTCAGACTGGCCAAAAAAAATTAAAGATTAAGATAGACAAAATCAAATCAAATCAAGTTTATTTTATATAGCCCTTCGTACATCAGCTAATATCTCGAAGTGCTGTACAGAAACCCAGCCTAAAACCCCAAACAGCAAGCAATGCAGGTGTAGAAGCACGGTGGCTAGGAAAAACTCCCTAGAAAGGCCAAAACCTAGGAAGAAACCTAGAGAGGAACCAGGCTATGAGGGGTGGCCAGTCCTCTTCTGGCTGTGCCGGGTGGAGATTATAACAGAACATGGCCAAGATGTTCAAAATGTTCATAAGTGACAAGCATGGTCAAATAATAATCAGGAATAAATGTCAGTTGGCTTTTCATAGCCGATCATTAAGAGTTGAAAACAGCAGGTCTGGGACAGGTAGGGGTTCCATAACCGCAGGCAGAACAGTTGAAACTGGAATAGCAGCAAGGCCAGGTGGACTGGGGACAGCAAGGAGTCATCATGCCCGGTAGTCCTGACGTATGGTCCTAGGGCTCAGGTCCTCCGAGAGAGAGAAAGAAAGAGAGAAGGAGAGAATTAGAGAGAGCCAAGATTTTCAAAATGTTCATAAATGACAAGCATGGTCAAATAATAATCAGGAATAAATGTCAGTTGGCTTTTCATAGCCGATCATTAAGAGTTGAAAACAGCAGGTCTGGGACAGGTAGGGGTTCCATAACCGCAGGCAGAACAGTTGAAACTGGAATAGCAGCAAGGCCAGGTGGACTGGGGACAGCAAGGAGTCATCATGCCCGGTAGTCCTGACGTATGGTCCTAGGGCTCAGGTCCTCTGAGTGTCACGTTCCTGACCGGTTTTCTGTTATTTTGTATGTGTTTGACGGTCAGGGCGTGAGTTTGGGTGGGTAGTCTATGTTATGTGTTTCTATGTTTGTTAAAGGGTGACCTGATATGGTTCTCAATTAGAGGCAGGTGGTTTTCATTTCCTCTGATTGAGAGCCATATTAAGGTAGGTGTTTTCACATTGATTGTTGTGGGTGGTTGTTTCCTGTGTCAGTGTTTGTCGCGCCACACGGGACTGTCTCGGTTTGTTTGTACGTTCGTTCTTTTGTGTAGTCATTTTCCTGTTTGTGAGTTCTTCGTTGTATGTAAGTTCGCATGTCCAGGTCTGTCTACGTCGTTTGTTATTTTGTTAGTTATTCAAGTATAGTTCGTTTTTGTCTTGTTCAATAAATTCATTATGTCCTATGACAACGCTGCATTTTGGTCGAATCCCTGCTCCTCCTCTTCGGATGAAGAGGAGGAGGAATTCCGTTACACCGAGAGAGAGAAAGAAAGAGAGAAGGAGAGAATTAGAGAGAGCCAAGATTTTCAAAATGTTCATAAATGACAAGCATGGTCAAATAATAATCAGGAATAAATGTCAGTTGGCTTTTCATAGCCGATCATTAAGAGTTGAAAGCAGCAGGTCTGGGACAGGTAGGGGTTCCATAACCGCAGGCAGAACAGTTGAAACTGGAACAGCAGCAAGGCCAGGTGGACTGGGGACAGCAAGGAGTCATCATGCCCGGTAGTCCTGACGTATGGTCCTAGGGCTCAGGTTCTCCAAGAGAGAGAAAGAAAGAGAGAAGGAGAGAATTAGAGAGAGCATACTTAAATTCACACAGGACACTGGATAAGACAGGAGAAGTACTCCAGATATAACCAACTGACCCTAGCCCCCCGACACATAAACTACTGCAGCATAAATACTGGAGGCTGAGACAGGAGGGGTCAGGAGACACTGTGGCCCCATCCGATGATACCCCCGGACAGGGCCAAACAGGAAGGATATAACCCCACCCACTTTGCCAAAGCACAGCCCCCGCACCACTAGAGGGATATCTTCAACCACCAACTTACAATCCTGAGACAAGGCCGAGTATAGCCCACAAAGATCTCCACCACAGCACAAACCAAGGGGGGGCGCCAACCCAGACAGGAAGATCACGTCAGTAACTCAACCCACTCAAGTGACGCACCCCTCCTAGGGACGGCATGAAAGAGCACCAGTAAGCCAGTGACTCAGCCCCTGTAATAGGGTTAGAGGCAGAGAATCCCAGTGGAGAGAGGGGAACCGGCCAGGCAGAGACAGCAAGGGCGGTTCGTTGCTCCAGAGTCTTTCCGTTCACCTTCACACTCCTGGGCCAGACTACACTCAATCATATGACCTACTGAAGAGATAAGTCTTCAGTAAAGACTTAAAAGTTGAGACTGAGTCTGCGTCTCTCACATGGGTAGGCAGACCGTTCCATAAAAATGGAGATCTATAGGAGAAAGCCCTGCCTCCAGCAGGGCTGAAATTCTAGGGACAATTAGGAGGCCTGCGTCTTGTGACCGTAGCGTACGTATAGGTATGTACGGCAGGACCAACTCGGAAAGATAGGTAGGAGCAAGCCCATGTAACGCTTTATAGGTTAACAGTAAAACCTTGATATCAGCCGTTGCCTTAACAGGAAGCCAGTGTAGGGAAGCTAGCACTGGAGTAATATGATCAAATTTCTTGGTTATAGTCAGGATTCTAGCAGCCGTATTTAGCACTAACTGAAGTTTATTTAGTGCTTTATCCGGGTAGCCGGAAAGTAGAGCATTGCAGTAGTCTAACCTAGAAGTAACAAATGCATGGATTAATTTTTCTGCATCATTTTTGGACAGAAAATGTCTGATTTTTGCAATGTTACGTAGATGGAAAAAAGCTGTCCTTGAAACAGTCTTGATATGTTCGTCAAAAGAGAGATCAGGGTCAAGAGTAACGCCGAGGTCCTTCACAGTTTTATTTGAGACGACTTTACAACCATCAAGATGAATTGTCAGATTTAACAGAAGATCTCTTTGTTTCTTGGGACCTAGAACAAGCATCTCTGTTTTGTCCGAGTTTAAAAGTAGAAAGTTTTCAGCCATCCACTTCCTTATGTCTGAAACACAGGCTTCTAGCGAGGGCAATTTTGGGGCTTCACCATGTTTCATTGAAATGTACAGCTGTGTGTCATCCGCATAGCAGTGAAAGTTAACATTATGTTTTCGAATAACATCCCCAAGAGGTAAAATATATAGTGAAAACAATAGTGGTCCTAAAACGGAACCTTGAGGAACACCGAAATGTACAGTTGATTTGTCAGAGGACAAACCATTCACAGAGACAAACTGATATCTTTCCGACAGATAAGATCTAAACCAGGCCAGAACTTGTCCGTGTAGGCCAATTTGGGTTTCCAGTCTCTCCAAAAGAATGTGGTGATCGATGGTGTCAAAGGCAGCACTAAGGTCTAGTAGCACGAGGACAGATGCAGAGCCTCGGTCTGACGCCATTAAAAGGTCATTTACCACCTTCACATGTGCAGTCTCAGTGCTATGATGGGGTCTAAAACCAGACTGAAGCATTTCGTATACATTGTTTGTCTTCAGGAAGGCAGTGAGTTGCTGCGCAAAAGCTTTTTCTAAATTTTTTGAGAGGAATGGAAGATTCGATATAGGCCGATAGTTTTTTATATTTTCCGGGTCAAGGTTTGGCTTTTTCAAGAGAGGCTTTATTACTGCCACTTTTAGTGAGTTTGGTACACATCCGGTGGATAGAGAGCCGTTTATTATGTTCAACATAGGAGGGCCAAGCACATGAAGCAGCTCTTTCAGTAGTTTAGTTGGAATAGGATCCAGTATGCAGCTTGAAGGTTTAGAGGCCATGATTATTTTCATCATTGTGTCAAGAGATATAGTACTTGTTATGCTGGTGAATGAGGACCCAAAAGCGACGTAATAGTAACAGAGTCTTTATTCCAGTAATAAACAAATAATGATTCTCCTGGATATTATCAATGGTCAATCCAAAACAGGAACTGAAATCCTCTCGTCAATAGAGAGGAACGACTGGAGACGCGACCACAGACTGCAGGTCGCTTCAGGAAGGCACTGGCCGTAGCTGACATAGACACCTGCTCACACGCAGCATCTGAAGAAGGCAAAGAACACGACAGGGCGGAACAAGGACACAGGAACAGCAAACATCAAACAAGAATCCGACAAGGACAGAAGCGGAAAACAGAGGGAGAAATAGGGACTCTAATCAGAGGGCAAAATAGGGGACAGGTGTGAAAGAGTAAATGAGGTCGTTAGGAGAATGAGAAACAGCTGGGAGCAGGAACGGAACGATAGAGAGAGAGAAAGAGGGAAAGAACCTAATAAGACCAGCAGAGGGAAGCACAGGGACAAGACATGATGAAAGACAAAACATGACAGTACTAAAACACTTAAGTGTCTCTCCCGATCCCGGGCCCTGGCAGAGCTGTGCAGATCCAGGACAGCTAAGCCCTGGAGGAATACGCAGATTTAAAGAGGAGTCCGTAATTTGCTTTCTAATGATCATGATCTTTTCCTCAAAGAAGTTCATGAATTTATTACTGCTGAATTGAAAGCCATCCTCTCTCGTGGAATGCTGCTTTTTAGTTAGCTTTGCAACAGTATCAAAAATAAATTTTGGATTGTTCTTATTTTCCTCAATTAAGTTGGAAAAGTAGGATGATCGAGCAGCAGTGAGGGCTCTTCGATACTGCACGGTACTGTCTTTCCAAGCTAGTCGGAAGACTTCCAGTTTGGTGTGGCGCCATTTCCGTTCCAATTTTCTGGAAGCTTGCTTCAGAGCTCGGGTATTTTCTGTATACCAGGGAGCTAGTTTCTTATGACAAATGTTTTTCGTTTTTAGGGGTGCAACTGCATCTAGGGTATTGCGCAAGGTTAAATTGAGTTCCTCAGTTAGGTGGTTAACTGATTTTTGTCCTCTGACGTCCTTGGGTAGGCAGAAGGAGTCTGGAAGGGCATCAAGGAATTTTTGTGTTGTCTGAGAATTTATAGCACGACTTTTGATGCTCCTTGGTTGGGGTCTGAGCAGATTATTTGTTTGCGATTGCAAACGTAATAAAATGGTGGTCCGATAGTCCAGGATTATGAGGAAAAATATTAAGATCTACAACATTTATTCCATGGGACAAAACTAGGTCCAGAGTATGACTGTGGCAGTGAGTAGGTCCAGAGACATGTTGGACAAAACCCACTGAGTCGATGATTGCTCCGAAAGCCTTTTGGAGTGGGTCTGTGGACTTCTCCATATGAATATTAAAATCACCAAAAATTAGAATATGATCTGCTATGACTACAAGGTCCGATAGGAATTCAGGGAACTCAGAGAGGAACGCTGTATATGGCCCAGGAGGCCTGTAAACAGTAGCTATAAAAAGTGATTGAGTAGGCTGCATAGATTTCATGACTAGAAGCTCAAAAGACGAAAACGTCTTTTTTTTTTTTGTAAATTGTAATTTGCTATCGTAAATGTTAGCAACACCTCCGCCTTTGCGGGATGCACGGGGGATATGGTCACTAGTGTAACCAGGAGGAGAGGCCTCATTTAACACAGTAAATTCATCAGGCTTAAGCCATGTTTCAGTCAGGCCAATCACATCAAGATTATGATCAGTGATTAGTTCATTGACTATAACTGCCTTTGAAGTGAGGGATCTAACATTAAGTAACCCTATTTTGAGATGTGAGGTATCATGATCTCTTTCAATAATGGCAGGAATGGAGGAGGTCTTTATCCTAATGAGATTGCTAAGGCGAACACTGCCATGTTTAGTTTTGCCCAACCTAGGTCAAGGCACAGACACAGTCTCAATGGGGATGGCTGAGCTGACTACACTGACTATGCTAGTGGCAGACTCCACTAAGCTGGCAGGTTGGCTAACAGCCTGCTGCCTGGCCTACACCCTATTTCATTGTGGAGCTAGAGGAGTAGGAGCCCTGTCTATGTTGGTAGATAAGATGAGAGCACCCCTCCAGCTAGGATGGAGTCCGTCACTCCTCAGCAGGTCAGGCTTGGTCCTGTTTGTGGGTGAGTCCCAGAAAGAGGGCCAATTATCTACAAATTCTATCTTTTGGGAGGGGCAGAAAACAGTTTTCAACCAGCGATTGAGTTGTGAGACTCTGCTGTAGAGCTCGTCACTCCCCCTAACTGGGAGAGGGCCAGAGACAATTACTCGATGCCGACACATCTTTCTAGCTGATTTACACGCTGAAGCTATGTTGCGCTTGGTGACCTCTGACTGTTTCATCCTAACATCGTTGGTGCCGACGTGGATAACAATATCTCTATACTCTCTACACTCGCCAGTTTTAGCTTTAGCCAGCACCATCTTCAGATTAGCCTTAACGTCGGTAGCCCTGCCCCCTGGTAAACAGTGTATGATCGCTGGGTGATTCGTTTTAAGTCTAATACTGCGGGTAATGGAGTCGCCAATGACTAGGGTTTTCAATTTGTCAGAGCTAATGGTGGGAGCCTTCGGCGTCTCAGACCCCGTAACGGGAGGAGTAGAGACAAGAGAAGACTCGGCCTCAGACTCCGAATCGCTACTTATTGGGGAAAACCGGTTGAAAGTTTCTGTCGGCTGAATGAGCGACACCAGTTGAGCATTCCTACAGCATTTCCCTCCAGAAGCCATGAGAAAGTTGTCCGGCTGCGGGGACTGTGCGGGGGGATTTATACTAACGTTACTATCTGTACTTACTGGTGGCACAGACGCTGTTTCATCCTTTCCTACACTGAAATTACCCTTGCCTAACGATTGCGTCTGAAGCTGGGCTTGCAGCACAGCTATCCTCGCCATAAGGCGATCGTTCTCCTGTATATTATGAGTACAGCGACTGCAATTAGAAGACATCATGTTAATGTTACTACTTAGCTTCGGCTGTTGAAAGTGCTGACGAACCATGTCCAGATAAAGCGTCCGGAGTGAAAAAGTTGAATAAGGGAAAAAAGTTGTGATGGAAAAACTAAAAATATAAACGGTAATTAAAAAGAAAAAAAAACAAACGTAAAGTTGTCAGCTAGTAAAGTAAGGTTGGCAACAAAACGCACAGCAACAAAACGCACAGCAACACGTCTGCAAATTCAAGAGGAAGTGACGACACCACTACCACTACCACTATATCCTCAGGCACCCCGTAGTGCCGGAAGACATGCGTAAACAAGGCCTCCGCAGTCTGTAGGGCCGTAGGGAGACCGGGCAGAGGGAGGAGACGGCAGGACTTAGAGAACCGCTCCACAATTACCAGGATCGCGGTGTTACCCTGTGAGGGGGGAGATCGGTAAGGAAATCCACCAAAAAATCTAATCAAATCAGATTTTATTTGTCACATACACATGGTTAGCAGATGTTAATGCGAGTGTAGCGAAATGCTTGTGCTTCTAGTTCCGACAAGGCAGTAATAACCAACGAGTAATCTAACCTAACAATTCCACAACTACTACCTTATACACACAAGTGTAAAGGGATAAAGAATATGTACATAAAGATATATGAATGAGTGATGGTACAGAACGGCATAGGCAAGATGCAGTAGATGGTATCGAGTACAGTATATACATATGAGATGAGTAATGTAGGGTATGTAAACATAAAAGTGCATAGTTTAAAGTGGCTAGTGATACATGTATTAAATAAAGATGGCAAGATGCAGTAGATGATATAAAGTACAGTATATACATATACATTATATTAAGTGGCATTGTTTAAAGTGGCTAGCGATACATTTTTTATCAATTTCCATCTATTTCCATTATTAAAGTGAGCTGAAGTTGAGTCAGTATGTTGGCAGCAGCCACTCAATGTTAGTGACGGCTGTTTAACAGTCTGATGGCCTTGAGATAGAAGCTGTTTTTCAGTCTCTCGGTCCCTGCTTTGATGCAACTGTACTGACCTCGCCTTCTGGATGATAGCGGGGTGAACAGGCAGTGGCTCGGGTGGTTGTTGTCCTTGATGATCTTTATGGCCTTCCTGTGACATCGGGTGGTGTAGGTGTCCTGGAGGGCAGGTAGTTTGCCCCCGGTGATGCGTTGTGCAGACCTCACTACCCTCTGGAGAGCCTTACGGTTGTGGGTGGAGCAGTTGCCGTACCAGGCGGTGATACAGCCCGACAGGATGCTCTCGATTGTGCATCTGTAGAAGTTTGTGAGTGCTTTTGGTGACAAGCCGATTTTCTTCAGCCTCCTGAGGTTGAAGAGGCGCTGCTGCGCCTTCTTCACAACGCTGTCTGTGTGGGTGGACCAATTCAGTTTTTCCGTGATGTGTACCCCGAGGAACTTAAAACTTACTACCCTCTCCACTACTGTCCCGTCGATGTGGATAGGGGGGTGCTCCCTCTGCTGTTTCCTGAAGTCCACACTCATCTCCTTTGTTTTGTTGACGTTGAGTGTGAGGTTATTTTCCTGACACCACACTCCGAGGGCCCTCACCTCGTCCCTGTAGGCCGTCTCGTCGTTGTTGGTAATCAAGCCTACTGCTGTAGTGTCGTCCGCAAACTTGATGATTGAGTTGGAGGCGTGCATGACCATGCAGTCGTGGGTGAACAGGGAGTACAGGAGAAGGATCAGAACGCACCCTTGTGGGGCCCCAGTGTTGAGAATCAGCGGGGTGGAGATGTTGTTACCTACCCTCACCACCTGGGGGCGGCCCGTCAGGAAGTCCAGTACCCAGTTGCACAGGGCGGGGTCGAGACCCAGGGTCTTGAGCTTGATGACGAGTTTGGAGGGTGCTATGGTGTTAAATGCTGAGCTGTAGTCGATGAACAGCATTCTCACATAGGTATTCCTCTTGTCCAGATGGGTTAGGGCAGTGTGCAGTGTGGTTGCGATTGCGTCGTCTGTGGACCTATTGGGGCGGTAAGCAAATTGGAGTGGGTCTAGGGTGTCAGGTAGGGTGGAGATGTCATGGTCCTTGACAAGTCTCTCAAAGCACTTCATGATGACGGAAGTGAGTGCTACGAGGCGGTAGTCGTTTAGCTCAGTTACCTTAGCTGAGGTAGTTACCTTACCTTAGCCCAGCAGACTGGGATAAGGATTGATTGAATATTTCCGTAAACACACCAGCCAGCTGGTCTGCGCATGCTCTGAGGACGCGGCTGGGGATGCCGTCTGGGCCTGCAGCCCTGCAAGGGTTAACACGTTTAAATGTTTTACTGACGTCGGCTGCAGTGAAGGAGAGTCCGCAGGTTTTGGTAGCGGGACAGGTGCGACCACGGCCATTGTGGAACGGGTAATGGGTGTAGCTTCCCTCTGGGCAGGTGCCTAGGAGCCTTACACTGGGCGCACACCGAGCAGGAGGAAACAAACCCTCAGGTCCTTAGCCAAGGTAGGCCACCCTACCTCCCGCTCAAACAGCGCACTGTCCAACCAATACCAGGATGACCAGAGGAGGATGACGTGTGGGCCCAATAGATCAACCGGTCACGGAGAGCAGACGGGACATACAGACGCCCAGCGGGACACTGGATGGGAGCGAGCTCTGCACGCAAGGCCTGCTCAATGTCCGCGTCCAGCTCCCACACCACCGGCACTACCAGGCAGGAGGCCGGAAGTATGGGAGTATGATCCATGGGCCGCTCCTCTGTGTCATACAGCGCGCCTGCCTTCACATTCTGGGAGCCTGGTCTGTAGGACAGGGTGAAAACAAAACTGGTGAAAAACATGGCCCACCTTGCCTGATGAGGGTTCAGTCTCCTCGCTGCCCAGATGTACTCCAGATTGCGGTAGTCAGTCCAGATGAAAAAAGGGTGTTTAGCCCCCTCAAGCCAATGTCTCCACGCCTTCAAGGCCTTTACAAGAGCCAACAGCTCCCAGTCCCCCACGTCATAGTTTCGCTCCGCCGGGCTGAGCTTCTTCGAGAAGAAGGCACAGGGGCGGAGCTTCGGTGGCGTACCCGAGCGCTGAGAGAGCACGGCTCCTATCCCAGCCTCGGACGCGTCCGCCTCCACTATGAACGCCAAAGAGGGATCCGGATGGTCCAGCACGGGTGCCGAGGTAAACAGAGCCCTCAGATGACCAAAAGCCCTGTCCGCCTCAGCCGACCACTGCAAACGTACCGGGCCCCCCTTCAGCAGTGAGGTAATGGGAGCCGCTACCTAACCAAAACCCCAGATAAACCTCCTGTAGTAGTTGGCAAACCCTAAAATTCACTGCACCTCCTTTACCGTGGTGGGAGTCAGCCAATTACGCACGGCTGAAATGCGGTCACTCTCCATCTCCACCCCTGAGGTGGAAATGCGGTACCCTAGGAAGGTGACGGACTGCTGGAAGAACAGGCATTTCTCAGCCTTGACGTACAGGTCATGCTCCAACAGGCGACCAAGCACCCTGCGCACCAGGGACACATGCTCGGTGCGTGTAGCGGAGTATATCAGAATGTCATCAATATACACTACTACACCCTGCCCGTGCAGGTCCCTGAAAATCTCATCTACAAAGGCTTGGAAGACTGATGGCGCATTCATCAACCCGTACGGCATGACGAGGTACTCATAGTGCCCTGAGGTGGTACTGAAAGCCGTCTTCCACTCGTCTCTCTCCCGGATACGCACCAGGTTGTAAGCCCTCCTGAGATCTAGTTTGGTGAAGAAGCGCGCCCCATGCATTGACTCAATCGCTGTGGCTATGAGTGGTAGCGGGTAGCTATACCTCACAGTGATCTGGTTCAGGCCTCGATAGTCAATATATGGGAGCAGACCTCCCTCCTTCTTCTTCACAAAAAAGAAACTCGAGGAGGCGGGTGAAGTAGAGGACCGAATGAACCCCTGACGCAGGGATTCAGTGACATATATTCCCATAGCCTCCGTCTCCGCCTGTGACAGGGGATACACGTGACTCCTGGGAAGTGCGGCGTCTACCAGGAGATTTATCACACAATCCCCCCGACGATGAGGTGGTAATTGAGTCGCCCTCATTTTAGAGAAGGGGAGAGCCAAGTCGGAATATTCGGGAGGAATGTGCACGGTGGAGACCTTGTCTGGACTTTTAACGGAAACCCCTAAACACCTCCCCGAGCACTCTCGCGACTACCCCGTGAGAGCCCTCTGTTGCCAAGAAACAGTGGGGTCATAACAAGCTAACCAGGGTAGGCATAGCACCACGGGAAACGCAGGAGAGTCAATGAGGAAGAGACTAATTCTCTCCTTGTGACCCCCCTGCGTCACCATGCCCAGAGGAGCGGTGGCCTCCCTAATCAACCCTGACCCTAATGGTCGACTATCTAAGGTGTGAACGGGTAAGGGCACACACGGGAACAATGGGGATCCCTAAACTATGGGCGAACGATCTATCTATAAAATTCCCAGCCGTGCCTGAATCAACGAGCGCCTTATGCTGGGAATGCGGGGGAAACTCAGAAAAAGTAACATACTAAAACATATCTGCAACAGAGGGCTCTGGGTGAGAATGGTGCCGGCTTACCTGGGGTGACGCCAGAGTGCCCTACCTGCTGCCTCGATCCCCAGAAGAACCAACCCGGCACCGATCGGCAGGTTGACCTCTGCGGCCACAGATGGTGCACGAGCTGGAACCTCCTCTGGTCTCCCTGCGCACCGCACCTCCCAGCTCCATGGGTATCGGAGAGGTGGTGCGGGGGGATGGAACCGACAGACCCCTATCTGGACGTCCGCAGGTAGCCAGCAGGTTATCCAGCCGGTTGGACAGGTCCACCAGCTGGTCAAAGGTGAGGGTGGTGTCTCTGCAGGCTCCCGACGGACGTCCTCGCGCAAACTGCAACGATAATGGTCGATAAGGGCCCTGACGTTCCATCCCGTGCCGGCGGCCAGGGTCCGAAACTCCAGGGCGAACTCCTGGGCGCTCCTCGTCCCCTGCCTCAGATGGAAGAAGCGCTCACCCGCTGCTCTACCCTTGGGCGGGTGGTCGAAGACTGCCCGGAAGCGGCGGCTGAACTCCTCGAAATGGTCCAACGCCGCATCTCCCTCTCCCTCACATGGCGTTGACCCACTCCAGGGCTTTCCCAGAGAGGCACGAGACGAGGGCGGACACCCTCTTACGGCCCGAAGGAGCCGGGTGGACGGTTGCCAGTTATAGGTCGAGCTGCAACAGGAACCCCTGGCATCGTGCAGCCGTCCCGTCGTATTCCCAGGGAAGGGCGAGACGAATCCCACTGGGACCAGGAGAAGGGGGGGGGGGGGGGGGGGGGGGGGGCAAGTAGTGGGGACCCCGGTTGTGCTGGTGGAGGCGCTGGAAGAACGCCCTGTCTCTCCCAGCGATCCATTGTTTGGACAACGCGGTCCATGGCGGTGCCAAGATGGTGGAGCATCGCCGCGTCCTCCCGGACGCGCATCTCCACCCCTATACCAGGGGCACCTGCTCCTGCTGACTCCATGGGTGGTGCGGAATTCTGTAAGGGAGTGCGTAACTGGTGGCAGGGAAGTCAGGCGCAGGAGAGCAAAACTGGTTAATCAACGGAGCAGTTTTATTCATAAAACATAAAAACAACAAACAAATGGGTACAAAACCCGTCGCGCACCAGAGAAAACGTGCACATGCACTTACAAGAAACAATTCCGCACAAAGACATGGGGGGAACAGAGGGTTAAATACACAACATGTAATGAGGGAATTGAGTCCAGGTGTGTGGGAAGACAAGACAAAACAAAAGGAAAATGAAAAGTGGATTGATGATGGCTAGAAGACCGGCGACGCCGACCGCCGAGCGCCGCCCGAACAAGGAGAGGAACCGACTTCGGCGGAAGTCGTGACACCGTGAAGAGAGTAGTACACAGCGTTGTACAAGATCTTCCGTTTCTTGGAAATTTCTCACATGGAATAGCCTTAATTTCTCAGAACAATAATAGACTGACTAGTTTCAGAAGAAAGTTATTTGTTTCTGGCCATTTTGAGCCTGTAATCGAACCCACAAATGCTGATGCTCCAGATACTCAACTAGTATAAAGAAGGACAGTTTTATTGCTTCTTTAATCAGAACAACAGTTTTCAGCTGTGTTAACATAATTGCAAAAGGGTTTTCTAATGATCAATTAGCCTTTTAAAATTATAAACTTGGATTAGCTAACACAACGTGCCATTGGAACACAGGAGTGATGGTTGCTGATAATGGGCCACTGTACACCTATGTAGATATTCCATAAAAATCAGCCGTTTCCAGCTACAATAGTCATTTACAACATTAACAATGTCTACACTGTATTTCTGATCAATTTGATGTTATTTCAATGTTTTCTTTCAAAAACAAAGACATTTCTAAGCAACCCCAAACTTTTGAATGGTAGTGCATATGCCTAGAAGTATGCTTTCTTAATGTCAGTATTGCCTTGTAGCTTAAGCTTTATGCATTGTACTGTATGTGAATCCATTCATTGTACAATGTTAATTAATTATCTGTCCTTGATATAGACAAATCTCAGAGCAATTCTTGCTAGTCAACGTCAACTTATTGCCTAATTCTTGCTTGTATATTTGAATTATCTTTATGGAGTCAGATATACATTTTAATAGGCTAGTTGCATAGTCTTATTACAAGTTGCATGTGAGGTACAGTATATATAATATGCTCATATGATAATTATTACCCCACTACATGTGTGCCCTGCAGGTTCTCTACATCCCTTGTTCAGAAGGGCTCAGTGTGAGATAGGCATCGTTGGGGAAACATTGATTCTGGCTGATCCCTAATACCCTGTTAAAGAAAGGTGTTAGTGGATGTAGCAGGTTGACACGGGGTGAGCCAATAGATAGTGAATAAATGCATGTGCTCATCGAGCTAATGGTTGAAGATATGAGGATGAGAAGGAAAGAGACCTGAATGGGATGTTTGGAATGGCTCAGGTAATCCTGTATGAAACAGGGAAATGTGTAGGTCTGCTTTACTTTGCCTGTTTTTATGCGTGTGGAAACATATTGTCCAACATATTGGATAAGTCAGTGTACAACAACCTCTATATTGCCATGTAATTCTCTCAGGAGGGACTCCTTTTTTCTAAGCCATGTTTCCTTCACAACCCCATTGCCCTCCTGCTGTTGCCTCAGAGTGGAACAGGAAACAGCTTTCTCATTGGGCTGTTTCTCCGTGAACCAGAGAGCATACAAGTAAATCAATACCCATAATGACCCTCTTCTAACAGCTCAACTTTGTAATGGTACAAAGGCAATGGCATCTATACTCTGTGTTGTGGTAGTAGTATTCCTAACCACACATCACAACGTTATGGGAGTCATGGTACACTGGAGTTGTATTGGGTAGTGAGGGAGAGATGGAGACGCTGGGATGACCTATGGTGCAGGGTTAGAGGGGTTACTCCTATAAATATTCCCCCCAGTCCCAGCCCCCCTTCCTTCATTGATGGCGGGAGGGAGAGAGTGACACTTTAATCACCCTGGCTCTATGTTTATGGCCCGGTTTCCATGACAACATCCTCCGACTGCAACCGACCAACCGTAGAGGTGGTAGACTAGAGGAGGGGGTCCCTAAGAGCAAAGAGAGGTTTAACGACCCAACGACCAGCCGCTCCATCCAACACCACTCTATAGCCACTCTATAGCCATCACTCAGTTTTCACTCTGTTTTCCTCTATATAGCTGCCAGCAAGGATCCCTTCGAGAATTCCTATGGTTGCATTTTATGACAGAACAAAACAATAAATATATATAAAAAAACAACACAACAAAAAACATCATTGAAATGTACACCGCATGACTCTTCTGAGGAAAAGGTAATTTACTGTGTGTCAAATGGGTGTAATTCTGTTATGGGAGAGGTTTTGACCGATATCTGCCTGACATTTTTTGTAATTGCGTTAGTTGAAAGGTCGGCCTAAACCCCAGTGTAGCAAAATGTTTACAGAGGAGTGGCTGATTGCCTTGTTGCAATCAAAAAGGGGTTGTTTTATTTCACTCTATTTTTGGCAGAACGATTTGGCATTTGAAGAAAAGGCATTTCTGATTTGCTAGTCTATTTATTTGTGTGTTGTGAGTGTGTCTCCTTGTGTGTGTGTGTGCACGTACGTCCAAGTGTGCGTCCATCTGTGTGTTTGTGTGCAGTGTGTGTGTGTGTTTGCTTAGGCTGAGAGACATTTAAGTGTACTTGAGAGTGAGTCAAGTTGAGTGGAAGTGATTGGCTCTAGAGTCCCAGGACCCCTTCAGTAATCTGTTTCAATTTGATGTGTGTGAGTGAAAACACACACCAACCGCACCATTCCCATCATACGCTCCACTACCACACTGCAGATTGTTTAGCGAAGCCCGCTAACTGTCGTTCTACTAAGTGCCATGATAATTCAGCTTTGGCTGCGTCGGGTTAATAGGTACTGCTGTGATGATGTAGCTTGCTGTGATCATTTGGATTTTCTACGTGATTTTAATCGCTTTGGTTGTACTTTTTGTTTCTCTGTTACTGTCTATTGAATTCTATTGGTCTGGATAGGTTTAATAGGTTTAATCAAGTGCTGTATGTTTCATAGTAGGGTCAAAGTACTCTGATGGTTCTGTAGTTAAATGGATAGCTTGCTAATATGGGATGAAAATAGAAATAGACAAAAACGTACTTGTAGCCTTACTTTCACAATTTGTAAGGCTACAAGTACAACTTTTAAGATTGTTTTATTGAACCTGTCACGTCAGTGTTGTTGGTGACATGCAATGTTAATTAAAGACCACCAGCTGTTTGGAACTCCGACAAGATGTTCTTGTGCCGTCTACGTCATGCAGAGCAACAGACGACCAGATGTTCCAGGGAACTAACTTTAATGAGTCCACATTGTGTTCTTACAACATGGCCACCCATCTTCAAACTACAGAAGAAAGCATCAGTTAGCAGCACACTTCTGGTGTAGTGTCTGTTGCGTCTGTCTCACATCTAGTGAAGCACAGTGCAAAGAATGGGGTTTTAGTACAGGCATTACTGAGAGAGTTGTAGACATTTTCTGTAGGTGTAGGAGGGGAGTGTGGGCCATTGGTGTTCCCTGAGGGTAAACTCCTTAAGGCCTTGGTTGTAATGACAGTTGTAACGACAGTAGTAACGACAGTTGTAACGACAGTAGTAATGACAGTTGTAATGACAGTTGTAACGACAGTAGTAATGACAGTTGTAACGACAGTAGTAACGACAGTTGTAACGACAGTTGTAACGACAGTAGTAACGACAGTTGTAACGACAGTTGTAACGACAGTTGTAACGACAGTTGTAACGACAGCTGTAACGACAGTTGTAACGACAGTTGTAACGACAGTTGTAACGACAGTTGTAATGACAGTTGTAACGGCAGTTGTAACGACAGTTGTAATGACAGTTGTAACGACACTTGTAATGACAGTTATAATGACAGTTATAATGACAGTTATAAACTCAATACATAGAGTAAAGTGGTCCACAATTTATGAGCAGAGAGGAGACGCATGGATGTGTGTAATTACCACAAAGTGGAATTCTTTCCTTCCATCCTTCCACATTCCTGAACGACTATTAAAACCTTTGACCGGAAACACGTTTTAATCTTTTTTCAATTTGTTCAACATGTTTAATGGAACATAAATAAGGCTGGCGATGCAGAGAGGGCTACATTAACCTTGACCCGCAGATTGTTGGGGAGACGCGTGACTCACACAGCCATTACTCCACTCACTCCTCCCAGCCTCCCACTTCCCATCATGCAACACTCACTGTGCCATAGATAGACCTCCAGGAGAATCACACAATAGGCTAAAGTGGCTTCTGAAAACAGGCGAGGAGAGGATGGAATTTTAGACAATTGAGAACGGTATTTCAACATTAGAGCAAAGGGAAGGAGACAAGGACAGGAAACGAGAACATTAGACTATTGAGATACATGCTATATGTAGTTCAACATTGGTGCAGACAAAGGAAAGGAGACAAGGTCAGGAAACTAGACTATTGAGATGCACCCTGCTACATCTCTACCTCTGATGGATGATCTGCAGTGGAAAATCACCGTATGAGGGGTTCTTTGAGGAAGTTTGGAGCGGAATACTTGAGGAGAGGGTTGCTGTTGCTGCGTCTTCGTCTCGCCTCACGGGATATTTATCACAGGGCTGTTCTGTTTTACGCTCAGGAGACTCCCAGACGGCCCCTAATAAACGCTTTGAGTGGATGAAATATTCATGCAGAGTTAAATATGGATCCTGGAGAAGGCAGTCACAAGGCATTAGACACAGTCAATACAGATCACCCTCTCCCTCTCTCCATATTTCTCTCTCCGGATTGCTGTGGTCTCAGGCAGAGTGTTGGGGTGGTGAAGAGGGGTGAATCAGCCAGGTAGAATAGCACGGGAGACAGCAGAAGAGTTAGACGGGGGAGAGGAGGGAGAGAGTTTGAGAGGGGGGAGAGGAAGAGAGAGAGTGATGGAGAAAGAGATGGAGAGTGAGCAGGGGAAAGAGAGAGATGGAAAGTGTGTGAAAATGAGGTACTCTGACATGTTGTTTATGATGAGTGAATGCACCAGTCAGAGGTGTCAGGGTGGTTTTATCAATGTTAACTAACTAACCGCAAAACACTGAGTGCTGCTCCTGTAGTGGAAAGCTCTTGCAACACTAAGCACCCCAGACAGATTGGACCACATTCAAACATCACACACACACACACACACACACACACACACACACACACACACACACACACACACACACACACACACACACACACACACACACACACACACACACACACACACACACACACACACACACACACACACACACACACACACACACTCACATACCGCATGTTCACTTTTGCATGAATTCCAAAATTCAACAGAATTTTAGATTGGGATCGAAACAAACGATCATAACTCTTTAATTGATTTAAGATCAACCGCTTTCCACAAGCGCCTCCATCTGCTTAACGTTCACTGTGATCATCATGGGCCTTTGTGGCCGCCAACAAAGCAGCTATTTAAACTAACTGTGACGGTCAGGTAATGAACATTTTGAAACAAGCTGATGTGCAATGAAGTCTAACTAAGGGTTTCTGTTCAAATTGAGAAGGCCAGCTGGTCTTCTTCTTAGGCTGCGTCTGAAATAGCACCATATTCCTTTTGTAGTGCACTACTTTTGACCAGGGCATGCACTATAGGTGCACTAGGAATAGGTAGCCTATTTCAGTCATAGCCATAGTCTGTAGCGATAGCTACACTGCTTCCTCTCTCTGGCTCATTGTGTGTGTATTCTGCAGTGTATGAATTAAGTTAATAGTGACCCATAGTGGGCGAGGTCCTCAGCCCTCCATTGTGTCTACTGTGTCCACTTTGTCACGGGCAATGACGCATCATCAGCGTGCCAGTGGGCGCCACCATGGGGCATCATCATCAGTGTGCGACAGAGTGTTGTAGTGATTTAATGAAGGCTTGGGAACTGGCTGCTGCTCAACACTCAACAACAAGCTGTGAGCTGAGCTGGGCTGGTGTCCCATGGTGCTGTGCGCTCAAATAGAAACAGGAAGTAAACAAATAATGCCATGGGCCAACCAGCTGGGGACTGACTGTATGGCTGCAGGCTGCAGAGAATAACAACTACATGGTTGTGACTGTGACTGTTACTGTGGAAGGTCTATACAGTGCTGAACCAGGGAACAGATTATTGATTGCAATTACAGATGACTGGAAACACTTGTAAGAATTCTTCAGCCATAGTGGCTCTCTGTCCTATATCTCTATGTAGGAATTGAGATGTTAGCGCAATGACATGCTAGCTGTTCCCATAGACTTCCAGTCATTGAGCCAATGACTATCCATTTCAAAGCATGTATCGGCAGAAATATATACATCTTGTAAATCATAGTTTTTGCAGCGGTGGAAATAATTTAGCAGTGGTGCTAAATTAATATAGAGGAAGTACTGTAGACGGATCGATAATGAGCGTGAATTCAATGTGATGAATGATAAAAGTGATGAGTGATGAATGATTTTCAAAGGGGAATTTATACTGTTGTTATCTGTTTTCTTCTAGCATCAAGGTCTGTGGTACTGGTTCTGGTAAGATACAGTGTGGCGCCAGAAAAAAACAGAGCTTTGAGAGAAACATAGATGGTGGAGGTAGAACAGGAGAGATACAGACAAATATTAAGAAATGAGGAAGTGGAATGAAATGTGCAATAGTGCAAAGAAGGGAGAGAAAGAAAGAGGGAGAGGAGGAGGAGGAGGAGGAGGAGGAGGGAGGAGGGAGGAGGGGGAAAGGGGGGGGGAAGAGGCAGGAGGCAGGAGGGAGGAGGGAGGAGGGAAGAGATACGAGACAAGTTGACAGATGGATGGATTTCATTAAAATTGGAATGACATTAGACATCTATTCATAGAGCTTCCTTATCTACTACTAATTAAAACCAAGGGAGTCAAATGAATACAGAGTATAACTTCAATTACCAGAGATACATATTTGTAGTTTATCTTTGGAAAATGGGAAGCCTGCACTGTTTGCAACAGAAACGGAATTAACATGACATATTTGGGGTGGCAGGTAGCCTAGTGGTTAGTGCGTTGGGCCAGTAACCGAAAGGTTTCTGGATAGTATCCCCGAGCTGACAAGGTAAAAATCTGTCATTCTGCCCCTGAGCAAGGCAGTTAACCCACTGTTTCCCGGGCGCCGATGATGTGGATGTCGATTAAGGCAGCCCCCCTGCACCTCTCTGATTCAGAGGGGTTGGGTTAAATGCGGAAGACACATTTCAGTTGAAGGCATTCAGTTGGATAACTGACTAGGTATCCCCCTTTCCCTATTCAAAATGGTATATGTATTGTACATTGCTTCATTTCCTCTCTCACACCTACTTACTCCATTTTTTGTCTCTGTGTTTCCTCTGAAGGTCTTATTCGGTTACAGGAGCTCATAAAGGCTCCATCTCGCTACAACATCCGCTTGAAGATCCGCCAGTTGCCAGCGGACACCAAGGACGCAAAGCCTCTCCTCAAGGAGATGAAGAGAGGAAAGGAGTTCCACGTCATCTTCGACTGTGGACACGAAATGGCTGCCGGCATCCTAAAACAGGTGTGTGTGAGGAGGGGAAGTGATATGTGTCTGTGTTTGTGTGAGTGAGAAGTCCCAATCCCCAGTCAATTCAGACAAGTTTTGTCAAACTGGGTGCAAAAGACGTTTTTTTGTACATTTCCTTGAAAGAAGGAATGTTCTCTAAGGTCATTTTAATCATGCAGGATATCAGCTACACCTGAAACAGAAAGAGAGGGTGTTTAATACGGACTCAATTAAAAACATTCATATTCCTCCTCCTGCTTCCAGAATGTATCAAATATTAAAGATAACATGACTCACCCTGGCACTCACTCTTTCTCCCTCACTCTCCCGCTTGCCTTTTTTAATCAGTGTGGTAGCTGGTGATTGGTTATGAAGGTCAAGGACACCTATCATTAGCTAGTGGCATGTGAGCTACTCCCTGGTAATGGGGGGTAATGAAGGACTTTTCTATGATATCCTCATTACAAGACACACGCCTGACTCAGTGAGGGAAGGATTCTTGTCCTCATTTCACTCTGAGACGACAGTCATGGTACTCTTTAGAGACGCAGATCAATCTTCTACCGTACAAGAAACAACTGGAGGTGGTTTAACTGTCGTTCATAGTGCCATTGTGGGACGGTCTGCATGCTAAATATCCAGCTTCAAATCCTTCATGTTAACCTCTGTAGGCCTTCCTCTGGAGTTCATATGCAGGTGGCCAAATACTTATGATATGCAGGTGCTAAAAGATCATTTTTCTTCTGATCCCTAAACGACGCGTTTCTAATTACTGCAGATTTCCCCAATCCCTCTGCGGTGTCCACGGATATAGTGCAGTGTATAATAGGATTGAAGATATCTGATTGGCTAAGAAACACAGACTTCCATCAGGTCCACCCAATGAAGAGGAACATTTGAATGTTGTCATCTGATTGGAAAAGGAAATACAATCATTTACATTCTGCACCCTTATTGTCTGTGTAACCTCATTGGCCAGGGGTAATGCTAGCTGCATTATTGGTGAGTAGATTAGAGGATGTTCAACCCACCAGGATACTTACCGTACCCACCTGACACCGGCAGCAATTGCTGGCCTGACCCTTTCCCATTTAATCACTCTCCATTTCCCTGCACAATCATCATCTGTGATTCCTAATGGTTTAGCGAAGCTGTCAGGGAACTGCAGCACGACTCACCAGTCGCAGCTGCCTAGGAGACCAAGCCACATTTATAGCGCTTAAATAGGGTGGGCACTCAGCCAAAGGCCCTAACAGACACACACAGAGTAGACCCACGATTTAATGCTGCCATAACAGGGACTTCTTGAGATGTTCACCTATAAGACATAATATCCCTACAACAGGTGATATAGCGACATAGAGGTGAGGAGTCTGTAATTCTGTTAGCAAAACATGGCCGCCACTGATCAGACCAAGGTAATGAGCACAGTCATCTGTCTGTCGGCAGTTATATCATCTAAATTCAGATAAAGTGAGGGAAAGAGAGACAGAGAGAGAGACAGAGAGAGAGTGAGGGAAAGAGAGAGAGAGAGAGAGAGAGAGAGAGAGAGAGAGAGAGAGAGAGAGAGAGAGAGAGAGAGAGAGAGAGAGAGAGAGAGACAGAGAGAGAGAGAGTGAGGGAAAGAGAGAGACAGAGATAGAGACAGAGGTAAAGACAGAGATAGAGTGAGGGAAAGAGAGAGAGAGAGAGTAAAAGTGAGGGAAAGAGAGAGACAGAGTGAGGGAAAGAGAGAGAGACAGAGAGAGACAGAGAGAGAGACAGAGAGAGAGACAGAGAGAGAGACAGAGATAGAGTGGGGGAAAGAGAGAGACAGAGAGAGAGACAGAGAGAGAGACAGAGATAGAGTGAAGGAATGAGCGAGAGAGAGACAAAAAGAGAGGGACATAGAGAGAGAGACAGAGATAGAGTGGGGGAAAGAGAGAGACAGAGAGAGAGACAGAGAGAGAGACAGAGATAGAGTGAAGGAATGAGCGAGAGAGAGACAAAAAGAGAGGGACATAGAGAGAGAGACAGAGAGAGAGGGACATAGAGAGAGAGACAGAGAGAGAGAGACAGAGGGACAGAGAGAGAGACAGAGATAGAGTGAGGGAAAGAGAGACAGAGACAGATAGACAGAGAGAGAGAGAGAGAGACAGAGATAGAGTGAGGGAAATAGAGAGACAGACAGAGAGAGAGAGACAGACAGAGAGACAAAGATAGAGTGAGGGAAAGAGTACTCTTTGTTGATGATCTGTTGCTTCTGTCAACAACCAAGGAGGGCCTACAGCAGCACCAAGATCTTCTGCACAGACTCTGCCAGACCTGGGCCCTGACAGTAAATCTCAGTAAGACCAAAATAATGGTGTTCCAAAAAAGAGAAATAAACAAGTCGCCAGGACCACAAATACAAATTCCATCTAGACACCGTTGCCCAAGAGCACATAAAAAACTATACATAACTTGGCCTAAACATCAGCCCCACAGGTAACTTCCACAAAGCTGTGAACGATCTGAGAGACAAGGCAAGAAGGGCACTCTATGCCATCAAAAGGAACATACAATTTGACATACCAATTAGGATCTGGCAAAAAAATTATTGAATCAGTCATAGAACCCATTGCCCTTTATGGTTGTGAGGTCTGGGGTCCGCTCACCAACCAAGAATTCACAAAATGGGACAAACACCCAATTGAGACTCTGCATGCAGAATTCTGCAAAAATATCCTCAGTGTACAATGTAGGACACCAAATAATGCATGCAGAGCAGAATTAGGCCGATACCCGCTAATTATCAAAATCCAGAAAAGAGCCGTTAAACCTTCCATAACAAAGCCATCACCTAAAGAGAGATGAACCTGGAGAAGCGTCTCCACAATCAGACCCCACAGAGCCCCACGGCAGCAACACAATTAGACCCATCCAAATCATGAGAAAACTAAAAGATAATTACTTGACACATTGGAAAGAATTAACAAAAAACATAGCAAACTAGAATGCTTTTTGGCTCTAAACAGAGAGTACACAGTGGCAGAATACCTGACCACTGAGACTGACCCAAACTTAAGGAAAGCTTTGACTATGTACAGACTCAGTAAGCATTGCCTTGCTATTGAGAAAGGCCGCCGAAGGAGACCTGGCTCTCAAGAGAAGACAGGCTATGTGCTCACTGCCCACGAAATGAAGTGGAAACTGAGCTGCACTTCTTAACCTCCTGCCAAATGTATGACCATATTAGAGACACATATTTCCCTCAGATTACACAGATTCGCAAAGAATTCGAAATCAAACCCGATTTCGATAAACTCACATATCTACTGGGTGAAATACCACAGTCTGGTATCATCAGATTTGTGACCTGTTGCCACAAGAAAAGGGCAACCAGTGAAGAACGAACACCATTGTAAACAGAACCCATATTTATGTTTATTTATTTTCCCTTTTGTACTTTAACTATTTGTACATCGTTACAACACTGTATATGGACATAATATGACATTTGAAACCTCTTTATTATTTTGGAACTTCTGTGAGTGTAATGTTTACTGTTCATTTTTTATTGTTTATTTCTCTTTTGTTTATCTATTTCACCTGCTTTGGCAATGTTAACATATGTTTCCCATGCCAATAAAGCCCCTTGATTTGAATTGAATTGAGAGAGAGACAGAGAGACAGAGAGACAGAGAGACAGAGACGGAGAGACAGAGAGTGAGTGAGTGAGTGAGTGAGTGAGTGAGTGAGTGAGTGAGTGAGTGAGTGAGTGAGTGAGTGAGTGAGTGAGTGAGTGAGTGAGTGAGTGAGTGAGTGAGTGAGTGAGTGAGTGAGTGAGAGTGAGAGAGAGAGAGAGAGAGAGAGAGAGAGAGAGAGAGAGAGAGAGAGAGCTCCAACTATTTTCTCTTTTCTCACTTCTGATAGAGATCAGCGTACAGTATATTCACAGAGAACGAAGTAGAATCACCCTCCTCACTCACAGCATTACCTCTCTATCCCTGATGAGAGTGAATCCTGGCCTTTAGGTCTGCTTAATTGCCGTCATTAGTGAGTGATGTGAGCCCTCACTGTTGAAGGGCAAATGGATGGATGGATGGATGGATAGAGGGGAGGGAGATATGCAGGGATGGAGGGATGGAGGGAGGAGGAGATGGTTACAGCAGGCTTAGAGGAGAGTGGATGTGAGGTTTATATATTTTATACACAGAAATACACATAACTCCATACACACGCAGGCACGCGTTCACGCACACGCATGCACGCTCACGCACACACACACACACACACACACGCACACGCACACGCACACGCACACGCACACGCACACGCACACGCGCACACGCACACGCACACGCACACGCACACGCACACGCACACGCACACGCACACGCACACGCACACACACACACACACACACACACACTGCAAAATGTAAACTGTAGATTCACACTTTCAGCATTCACAAATGTTCTCTCCCCCCCCTCTCTCTCTCTCCAGGCTCTTGCTATGGGGATGATGACAGAGTACTATCACTACATCTTCACCACACTGGTAAGTAAAGTACAGCCATATGTTCCACTGCCTGCCGAGATGCTTTCCCATCATTTTGCTTGTCTAACTTTTGTATCCATCTGGAAACTTCTGACACAGTGAAGGTGTGAGCTAAACAGAGGCCGTCTTCAATCTTCATGTTTTCCCTCAAACTGACTAACAGCCAATCCACAAGTCCTGAAATGTGAAATCCTCATGTTTTCCCTCAAACTGACTAACAGCCAATCCACAAGTCCTGAAGTGTGAAATGTTCATGCATCAAAAGTAAAGCAACAATCTCTTTTATGTCTTAGGTGTGAGAAAGAAAGTGCTGTCAGAATGACCTAGCTCATGTGCTGTGATGATTGAGGGCAACAAGAACATTGAATGTGAACGTGAATGACAGCCTCCCTACTTTTCCCTGGAGGAGAACAGGGAAATGTGGCAGAGAGGAGAGTGTCAACTATCATTTCTCTCTTGAAAGAGAGAGATAGAGACTGAGAGAGAGAGAGAGAGAGGGAGAGAGTAAGAGAGAGAGAGAGAGAGAGAGAGAGAGAGAGAGAGAGAGAGAGAGAGAGAGAGAGATAGAGGGGCAGGGGGGGGGGGGGGGTCAGATAGCTGTTCAGTTCTGACACCCCATGGTTGTGTAACTGACATGGCCCTTGGCCTACTTCAGAGGGCTGCTCTATTTCTCTCTTTCTGCAGAGATGATCACACACACACACACACACACACACACACACACACACACACACACACACACACACACACACACACACACACACACACACACACACACACACACACACACACACACACACACACACACACACACACACACACACCCTCTACATTATCCCTGACTCCCTCTCTCCCATATTCACTCCCTGTCCCGTTGTCAGGTCAGAAACATTATTCAAGTCTTACTCCTGTTAAAGCCATATCTCATTCATCTAACAGTAGCTAGAGTTAAGTTCAAAACATTCCCCCAGCCAGAATATTAAAATCCTTTCAACTAAAACCTTCCGTTTTCTTCGCTGCCAGAGCTTTTCATCAAGGAAAATACATCCTTCCATTACATTTTTTAAAATGAAAGATCTAAATGTCCACATTCTCTTTATAGAAGCCATTCAGTATATCACAATGAACGCAATTAAGTGTTGCGAAGCCATTTGCAGGATGTATGAAATGAGAAAAGTGAAAATGAGTGAAGATGGGGAGTTGGAAGGGACTGGGGAGAGGGAACAGATAGGAGGACGTTCTAACATGTTCCAATGTTGAGTTTGGCAGAGAGGGGACGCAGTGCTGAGAGCTTAACTCTCCCTCCAGAGTGAACAACCCATTCACATCCATGAACACATATGGCAGCCATTTTCTGCCAGATTTGACTTTATACTCCGGTGTTAGCTCCAGCAGAGGACAGCACTCAGACACCACACATTAACTCACATTGCTACCATGTCCTTGCATATTCACAATCAGCATTCCTATTTAATTGTTAGTCTATACTTAATCCTTTTTGCTCCTACTGGAAAAAATTGCTTTGTTTAGCTTTGTTTATAACACAGTTATAACCTCTCTTTAGCGTATTATATATAGGCCTTTGTATGTTCTTTTCCTAGTTGCCTGACTCTTAACTCTTCCCTGTCAGGACCTGTTTGCGCTGGACGTGGAGGCCTACCGTTACAGTGGGGTGAACATGACTGGCTTTAGGATCCTGAATACGGAGAACAGCCAAGTGGCCTCCATCATAGAGAAGTGGTCCATGGAACGCCTGCAGGCCCCGCCCAAACCTGACTCTGGCCTACTGGACGGCTTCATGACGGTGAGTCATCACTACAGCTACTGTATGAGGCCAATCGGAAATAGCACACGATTTGCTAACCTCTATTCCCTATAGCTTTTAGTCCATTTCGGACGCAGCAGCTCCTATGATTGGGCTATATGTCTATAACTCTTTGTTGCTCTGCTCTTCTGCAAAGTTCTGAATATTATCATTATGGAATAGGGACTTATGCTGGAAGTGTTACTGCTGTGTGGCAGAGAGATCCATTCCACCGGTAGATTTTTTCCTAGATATTTTAGATATCACATTAGACCTTTGATGGAGTAAGGCAGGAATGTTGTTAGGACATAGATTATGCTTTCTCTGTGTGTGATTGTTGCCAATGTATTAGCCGTTAGTGAAACAGCCATGCTCTGAGCATCGTCTTCCTGTGAGCATCCAGCCTGTCTCAGAGGACTGAAACACACAACCTCCTGGGTCCCTGGGCTCTGAGCCCTGTGTGATAACATGCCTCCTATTGCATGGATCCAACCCCTCTCTGATAACAGCACACAGCCAGTAATGACTGTTCTACAGCAGTCCTGCTACACCGCTACTCTCTCTTATCTGGGAGCACTGCCAAAATATGAACTCACCAGAGACAAGGAGAGAGGGAGGACAGGGAGGGCGAGAGAGTGAGAGTGAGAGAGATGGAGAGAAAGGGAGAGAGATGACTGGAATTAGGGTTCCAGATTCATTCCAGAACAACTGTTAAGGTGCTAAAAGTGACATATGGCTGGACTGACTGGTCATATTCCAGTTGGAGGGAAGCGGATGCTGGCTGGGTGTTGATAGCTGTGGATTGCCACTGAGGATAGAGAGCTTCCTTTAAGGTTCAAGGAACCTTGCTGAAGAGTTAGTTCCATGGTTGTACTGTATCTTAGACCGGTTTGCCTCTTTGTAAGAGTCTTCTGTTGGATTAGTGGGTCAGTTGTTGGTGCGTCTCTCTGGAGGCCTCCAATAGACTGGGGGCAGTTGATGTATTTCTCTGACACATAGTCAATTGAAACCTAAGGAATCAACTGACTTGGTGCTTTGCCCTCCACACGCATGTACATAAATTAGCTCTCAGATCAATAGGTCTCCACTCCACTATTTGTAGTGGCAAGGACAACTGCAAAGCCCTCTATCAGCTGTTTGTGTTCCCCTCTGTTCCTTATGTAGTCTATAAGGCTGGATGAGTATTACTTCATAAGACTGTTATTTTTGGATCAGAGGCATCAGAAGATTTATTCCAGGGGAGGACAGTGCTGTGACCCCGCTCATCAGGGAATTAATGGCATAGTTGGAAGGCGGGGATTGATTCATTAGACAAATGGCAATCAGTCAGCAGCTAATGCATATTGACATGGCGAAAGGTTCCGTAAACGTTTGATTAACGGCTTCATTTGTGAGCTGTATTTACAGTCTTGTGTGCTTAAGTACTGAACCGCTGATGTAATTTATGGACTGGCGATCATGACAGATTACACCCAGAGCAATACAAAGACTCAGCTATTTTTATACAGCTCTTTTTTTTCCGGCCCACTGCTTTCAAAGTTTATTGTTTGAAACCCTATGGAAATGTTGTGTGTTTCTTTGTGTGTATTTGTGTGTTTGTGTGTGGATGGATACATTTTTTCTACAATGATGTTGGAAAGAATGGAGAGTAGATGGAGAACAGTTAAAATCATATCCAGCAAAAAGGGGTGAAGAGGTAGACAAATCCTGGTCCAGGCACCAGGTTTTTAAAACAACTTTTAACACTTTGGATTTGACTTTTCTGTGTGATTTAATCCCTGTTCCTCTCCTACTGTTTGATCTGCAGAACAGAGCGCTCTGAGAGATTAGAGAGAGGTGGTCCTCTCCCACCTAGCTTGGCTACAGCCTTGTTATTTTGGCTTAAATTGATCTCAGTGCCTGCCTTATTTGGCTGTGACTCACGAAAGATTCCTGTCGCCTGTAAAACATCAGAAACAAACCCCAGTGTCAAAGAGGATAATGATCAAACTGACAAATTTTCCTTTTCACCCCAGGATGTTTTCTTCTCCTTCTTCTCTTTTTTTCTGGATTTGTTTGTGTGCTGCAATGCTGAATAATAAAGCTTAATTCTGCACCTCATTCCTTTATGCTACAATTAATCTTCCTTTGGAGAAGGAAGTCCTGCCCTGTCACGGCTTAACACGCATAATGAAAATGACCTAACAAGCCCTACAGGTCCATTAGCATAATTTCTCCTGCTTGCTAATTGCTTTAGCTTCTGTCTGTTTCACTCTGAGGTGGCTAGGCTAATCTCGAGGAGATTCCCAAAACACCCAGGCATGACCATACATCCTACAATTTATCTCTCTGTCTTGAGTTGGAAAGGGGAGGTATTACTTTTTAACCAGCTCTCTCTTTGGGTCAGGGCAGATACCTAACCCCACGATTTGAATATAGTTGGCCGCTGTTTTGTTTAAGTCAGGAGTTTGAGGATAAAATGGGGTTGCTGTAATGGAAACCTAGCGACCACACCATCAGTAATCATACCAATACTTCCCCCACGAAGAATGATTGACATAGATCCAGGGCAAATTCAAATGGACACGTCTGTGCTACTGGGTGGGATGCCATTTTGTGATTTGCAGCTAGTCTATCATTACATGTCCGGCTATGGGAAATACTTCTCAATAACAGCAGTCAAACACATATGGAATCACATTACTCAACCATCACTCAAACAGCTATACACATACATCATATAGAAGACTGAACGACTGGCAGAAACTCTTCCAGATGTGAAGAATGAAACCAGACATAGAAAGAGTATCGAGACAGAGAGAAGAGAGCGGTTGAATGGAGAAGGAGAAAGATTGAGAAAATGGAGGAGAGGGAGAGGGAGAGAGAGAGAGAGAGAGAGAGAGAGAGAAAGAGAGAGAACAGTGTGGAGAGATTGAGAGAATAATTATTCTGTGCTCTCTTAGTCGTCCCCTCGGCTCAGCGCCTTCTCCTGATCGACCTGTCCATCACGCCGTCACCATGGCGTCTCCGGGGTGATCTCCCTGAGTTGCAGCAAGGGGCGGAGAACATGGCTGCTGCCTGCCGGAGAGAGGGGTAGCTGACCCTAGCTGGGGTAGCCAGCTAGCAGGCTGCTGGACAAGCCCTGAACACACTTGAACAGCCCTGGACAGACCTGGCCAGCAGGGTCAGCCCCCAATGTCTTCCGACAGATGCCGTCATTCTAACGTGACACGCGTCACCATCGCTCTATCTGACGTTAGACAATGGGTCAGCCCTTAAACTGCCCTGGCAAGCCAGCGAACTCCTGACACAGCCCTGGACAGACCCTGGACAGACCCTGGACAAACCCTGAACAGTCCCTGGACAGACCCTGGACAGACCCTGGACAGTCCCTGGACAGACCCCCGGACAGACCCTGGATAGACCCCCGGACAGACCCTGGACAGACCCTGGACAGACCCCCAGACAGACCCCTGGACAGACCCCTGGACAGACCCTGGACAGACCCTGGGATAAGACACATTTTAATCCAGTACTATGACACCCCTCCAATAGAAGTGAGAGCTACTATATGGTAGTGAGCGATATTTCTTTACCAGATATTGGCATCCTCTTCAGTCTTGGTTTTGTAATGAACCCCATTTGAACCCCATTTCTGCACCCCACAGATGAAGCTCCTCTATCTAAGCTGTGGCCGTCTGCCTCTCTCTGTATTTTAGACCAGCTCACTCTTTTTGTGGCTGTGGGTCTTGGATTTGGGATTTGGCGCTGCATCTGTCCACATGCGGGGAGAGGAATTTGGAAGTGGAATATGCGTGGGTATTATTCGGGCAGCTGGTTGGCATGTGTGGTAGCTGGCAGAGACAAGCAGTGCCCCCCTCTTATCCCAAGGCCAGAGGCTCTACTGCCGCTGAGATGACCCAAAACTAGACCATTCTCATCCTTTATCCCATTCAATACCTCTGCAAAGCACACACTGTGTGGTTTTAGGTCTTCCTATTGGATTGCCGTTTGACAAGCTTTTACTAGATTATACCACAACATTTATTGAAACATCTTGAATCTGATTGGTTAGAAATCCTATTCTTTTGTCCAATCAGTGGAAGCAGACTATAGCCCACTTAAAACGTAGAGCTATAAATAAAGTAGTATGTGTGTCCATTTTGTGTTCTGGCTGAGCTGCTGTCATTTGTTGTTGGCGCTGTGGTGGCTGTGTGTAGCATGCTGATGGTGTGTGTGGGTTTGTGTGTGCAGGTGTGTGTTTTATAGCGCGTGTGTGTGTGTGTGTGTGTGTGTGTGTGTGTGTGTGTGTGTGTGTGTGTGTGTGTGTGTGTGTGTGTGTGTGTGTGTGTGTGTGTGTAGCCGGTGTGTGTGTTTGTGTGGAAGCGTAGCCGCTGTCACGTGAAGTGTGCACAGACACGGGGCTGCATTAATAACTATGTGCCCCATGGTATCGCCGCCAGGTACAAGCATAGACAGGTGTCCCTGGAGATGGGTTACTACGGAAACGGAGTGATAATCTAGATTTTGGAAACCAGGCTGGCATGTCGTCCTCCCCCAATCCCCCATCCCCCCACTCTGACATCCCCCTCTCCTCTCCTCTCCTCTCCTCTCCTCTCCTCTCCTCTCCTCTCCTCTCCTCTCCTCTCCTCTCCTCTCCTCTCCTCTCCTCTCCTCTCCTCTCCTCTCCTCTCCTCTATTCCCCTTCTCCTTTTCACCATCACCCTCTCCTCCATCCACCCCACTCCTCTCTTCTCCTCTATCCCCTTTCCTGTTTCCCTCTCCTCAATTCCCTCTCCTCTCTCTCAGGATCGGCAGGTAGCCTAGTGGTTAAGAGCGTTGGGCCAGTAACCGTTCTGCCCTTGAGCAATGCAGTTAACCCCCAACAGCGGATTAAGGCAGCCCCCCGCACTTCTCTGATTCAGAGGGGTTGGGTTAAATGTGGAAGACACACACAACTGACTAGGTCTCCTCTCCTCCAGGTACTGCTGCCAGCTCCACACATCATCCCACTGCTCCCCTGAGAGTTATGAGCCATGTTACTCTCTCCCACTATCAAACTTCTACTCTCAGTCTGAACCATGTGAAATATCTCCATGTTAAGGATCTGACTCTATATCTAACTCTTATAACCCCCCCCCCCCCATACACTGAGTGTACAAAACATTAGGAACTCCTTCTTAATATTGAGTTGCACCCCCTTTTGCCCTCAGAGCAGCCTCAATTCGTCGGGGCATGGAATCTATAAGGTGTCGAAAGCATTCCACAGGGATGCTGGCCCATGTTGACTCCAATGCTTCCCACGGTTTTGTTAAGTTGGCTGGATGTCCTTTGGGTGGTTGACCATTCTTGATACACACGGCAGACTGTTGAGTGTGAAAAACCAAGCAGCGTTGCAATTCTTGACACACTCAAACCGGTGCATCTGGCACCTACTACCATACCCCGTTGAAAGTCACTTAAATCTGTTGTCTTGCCCATTCACCCTCTGAATGGTACACAAACACAATCCATGTCTCAATTGTCTCAAGGCTTAAAAAACCTTCTTTAACCTGCCTCCTCCCCTTCATCTACACTGATTGAACTTGGTCAGTCTATGTCATGGAAAGAGCAGATGTTCCTAATGTTTTGTACACTCAGTGTATGTAATCTCATTTGAATTCAGGACAGAATTGACAAATGTGAATATCTATTTGACTGTTCTGCATACCATCAGTATCCTACATACTGATGGTATGTTCCCATGTGTATGTTCCCATGTGTATGACAACAAAACCCGCCAGTGTTTGGGTTTTGAGAAGGTCATCATCATTTTGTCGTCATCCTCCCTCACCTTTCCTCATCCTCCTTCTCCCTCTCCTTTCCTCATCCTCCCTCTCCTTTCCTCATCCTCCCTCTCCTTTCCCCATCCTCCCTACCTTTTTACTCCTCATCCTCCCTCTCCTTCCATCACCCTCCCTCTCTTTTCCTCATCCTCCCCCTCCTTTCCTCATCCCCCCTCTTCTTTCCTCATCCTCGCTCTCTTTTCCTCATCCTCCCTCTCCTTTCCTCATCCTCTCCTTTCCTCATCCTCCCTCCCTCTCCTTTCCTCATCCTCCCCCTCTTTTCCTCATCCTCGCTCTCTTTTCCTCATCCTCCCCCTCCTTTCCTCATCCTCGCTCTCTTTTCCCCATCCTCCTCTTCTTTCCTCATCCTCCCCCTCTTTTCCTCATCCTCACTCTCTTTTCCTCATCCTCCCTCCCTCTCCTTTCCTCATCCTCCCTCTCCATTCCACATCCTCCCCCTCTTTTCCTCATCCCCCTCTCCTTTCCTCATCCTCCCTATCCTTTCCTCATCCTCCCTCTCCTTTCCTCATCCTCCTCTCATTTCCTCATCCTCCCTCCCTCTTCTTTCCTCATCCTTGTCTTCCCTCTCCTTTCCTCATCCCCCTCTCCTTTCCTCATCCTCCCTATCCTTTCCTCATCCTCCCTCTCCTTTCCTCATCCTCCCTCTCCTTTCCTCATCCTCCTCTCCTTTCCTCATCCTCCCTCCCTCTCCTTTCCTCATCCTCGTCTTCCCACTCCTTTCTTCACCCTCCCTCTCCTTTCCTTATCCTCCCTTTCCTTTCCTTTCCTCATCCTCCATCTCCTTTCTTCACCCTCCCTCTCCTTTCCTCATCCTAACTCTCCTTCCCTCATCCTCCCTCCCTCTCCTTTCCTCATCCTCCATCCCTCTCCTTTCCTCATCCTCATCTTCCCTCTCCTTTCCTCATCCTTCCCTCACCCTCATCTTCCCTCTCCTTTCCTCATCCTTCCCCTCCTTTCCTCATCATCCCGCTCCTTTCCTCATCATCCCACTCCTTTTCTCATCCTCCCTCTCCTTTCCTCATCCTCCCTGTCATTTTCTCATCATCCTTCTCTTTTTCAAAATGTCCCTGTCTGACGTTGCATCTGTAATGAGCTGCTGGTCTCAGACCGGCTCAACTCCAGTCAGCATCACGAGCCATCATTAGATCAGCTACCCACAGTGTACTGCTCCCAGCCATGTGCTGCACCCTGATTAAACACAGCGACAGTGGCAGATCTCGAGAGCCAGAGTTACTGTAGATCCAACACTGACGAGAGCTCATAGAGAGGCGGGTAGAGGGAAAGCGAGAGAGAGAGAAGGAAAAGAAGAAAGAGAGAGAGAGGGAGAGAGAGAGAGAGAGAGAGAGAGAGAGGGAGAGAGAGAGAGGGGAGAGAGAGAGAGAGAGAGAGAGAGAAAGAGAGGAGAGACAGAGAGAGAGAGGTGGGAGAGAGAGAGAGGGGGGGAGAAAGTGAAGGAGAAAGAGAGAGAGAGAAAGAGACAAATAAAATAAAATGTTATTTGTCACATGCTTCATTAACAACAGGTGTTGACTAACAGTGAAATGCTTAGTTAATGGCCCTTCTCAACAATGCAGAGAGAAACATATATAGAAATAGTAGAACAAACATTGTAATAACACAAGGAATAAATACACAGTGAATAACGATACCGTGGCTGTATGCAGAGATGGGAAGAGAGATAGCAAGAGAGAGAAAGAAAGTCAGAGGACGGATGAAAGAAACGCTGGAGAAAAAGCAGCGATTGACATTGCCATGTCTATAGAGTAAGTGAAGAGTTCATTTCCAAAACGTTACATCCACCATTTTTTCACATTTGTGTTTTTTCATCAGAAATGATTGTTTATGGGTATAAAATCAAATCAAATTTGATTTGTCACATACACATGGTTAGCAGATGTTAATGCGAGTGTAGCGAAATGCTTGTGCTTATAATCATGTGTGTGTAAAATATTTATGTTCTCAGATTTTTTATTCGTAGATTTTAGATGTGTATTAAAATGTGTTTTTTTGCAAAACACTATATATCCATTGTTTAGCTGGAATGGAATGTTTGTATCCTGTATATTTGACTGTGATATGTGGTTGTCTCACCTAGCGATTCCCTTAAGGTCAAGTCGCTCTGCATAAGAGCATCTGCTAAATGACTTCAATGTAAAATGTTAACAGTTTACATACAGACCGCGTGTTACAGTATTGATTCATTTTTTTTTTTATATTGATGTTACAAATGTATCATTTGTACAGTTCTTAATAAAAATGTAGTTATTTGTTACATTTGACTGTGTAAAACCTACTGAGCAGTACTAGTTATTTCTCTGAGCGGATATATAGCGTTTTGCAAAAACACTTTATTTTTCTCTCTGAAATGAACCCATCAAGTGATAGGTTTCAAACAAATATATATCTGTCATTGAAAAACCCCATGGCATGATTAGATAGTGAAAAAACACACCAATCTCTTTCATAAGTTCTTTAATCAATAAAAGCTAATTTAACAACATTTCAGAAAATTGATATATAATGTTTTGCAAAGAAACTCTTCAAGTATAGTTCAAGGCTACATCCAGCGTCATAACAGGGCACAGCTTTATAACAGAGAGAGACTGTGGCAGGTAAAGGGATTCACCTTTCCTCCTCTGCAGAATGACCTCAATGTATTGCTGCACTCAAAGCTCAGTACAGTCTTGAATCCTGTTCCATTTGCTTTGACATTCATCTAGACAGTATATATACTAACCTTTGTTGAAGGTCATTGTAAACAGCAAGACACGTGGTATGCCTATCATGTTAGACGATGTTCAAATTTCAAACATGTTCAATTTCCGTGTTAAAAATTGCTGCTCGTATCATTTTACATATATTTTAGCCACATCCTGTATAACCGATGCTCATTATAAACATACATACTAAACTGTAGCTCCGCTCAGAGAGCCCTTGGAGCAGATTCCTCTTCTTGCTCATTATCTATCGTTGCTGGGGAAACCACCACATTCAGTTGAGTGTTTAAGGCTATTATTTCTCCTGATGCTGTGTCTTAGTCACACCACGCTGGATTCTGCTAGTTAAGCACTCTGGTTCTGCGCACGCACACACGCACGCACGCACGCACGCACGCACGCACGCACGCACGCACGCACGCACGCACGCACGCACGCACGCACGCACGCACGCACGCACGCACACACACACACACACACACACACACACACACACACACACACACACACACACACACACACACACACACACACTGTATAGCTCTCTGCTATGCGGCTTCATGTCTGTAGTCTGCAGCAGACCCTATTCAAGGCTGGCCTGGGCAGCATTTGTATGCCTGACAGAGTGGGGCTCTTTTTAATTGGAAAAGCTCCTCTTAAAGACTTAAAAACTAATTTATGTTCCTGAGAGCTGAGATCAAATGGTATGCAGGAGGGAGGAGGGGGTGAGAGGGGTTGAGGGGGGGTGCAGGGAGAAGAGAGGGGGAGGAGGGGGGAGAGATCACAGGGGGTCGGCTTTTTGTGAAGTCCACTCAGAGCTGGGTTGGAGAAGGGAGGCTAAACCCCCATCTCTTTATCACTGTAGTACTGTAACCACATTGGACCTCAGAAACTGCAACATTTCAACATCTCACTACACCCACACTATGTGTGTGGCACCGCCTTTACTGCACTGCACTGTCAGGACTAATCTCACTCACATAATCTGAACAGTTGACACTCACACAGGGTTTATGGTGAGAATGAGCTATATAGATAACACAGATTATGATATTAAACTAATCTAGTTCTCACACAATAATACACATTCAAGTGTTCACTCTCATCAGTAACCACAGCGTTCTCTCAGAATTACCCATGATGCAGTGTTTTGATCAAATCAAATCAAAGTTTATTTGTCACGTGCGCCGAATACAACAGTGATATTCTTACTTACAGGCTCTAACCAATAGTGCAAAAAAGGTGTTAGGTGAACAATAGGTAGGTAAAGAAATAAAAACAACAGTAAAAAGACAGGCTATACACAGTAGCGAGGCTATAAAAGTAGCGAGGCTACATACAGACACCGGTTAGTCAGGCTGATTGAGGTAGTATGTACATGTAGATATGGTTAAAGTGACTATGCATATATGATGAACAGACAGTAGCAGTAGTGTAAAAGAGGGGTTGGCGGGTGGTGGGTGGTGGGACACAATGCAGATAGCCCGGTTAGCCAATGTGTAGGAGCACTGGTTGGTCGGCCCAATTGAGGTAGTATGTACATGAATGTGTAGTTAAAGTGACTATGCATATATGATAAACAGAGAGTAGCAGCAGCGTAAAAAGAGGGGTTGGGGGGGTTGGGGGGGACTCACAATGCAAATAGTCCGGGTAGCCATTTGATTACCTGTTCAGGAGTCTCATGACTTGGGGGTAAAAACTGTTGAGAAGCCTTTTTGTCCTAGACTTGGCACTCCGGTACCGCTTGCCATGCGGTAGTAGAGAGAACAGTCTATGACTGGGGTGGCTGGGGTCTTTGACAATTTTTATGGCCTTCCTCTGACACCGCCTGGTGTAGAGGTCCTGGATGGCAGGCAGCTTTGCCCCAGTGATGTACTGGGCCGTACGCACTACCCTCTGTAGTGCCTTGTGGTCGGAGGCCGAGCAATTGCCGTACCAGGCAGTGATGCAACCAGTCAGGATGCTCTCGATGTTGCAGCTGTAGAACCTTTTGAGGATCTCAGGACCCATGCCAAATCTTTTTAGTTTCCTGAGGGGGAATAGGCTTTGTCGTGCCCTCTTCACGACTGTCTTGGTGTGTTTGGACCATTCTAGTTTGTTGTTGATGTGGACACCAAGGAACTTGAAGCTCTCAACCTGCTCCACTACAGCCTCGTGGATGAGAATGGGGGCCTGCTCGGTTCAGGGATGTAATGTTGCTGTGAGCCACGGGTGAGTCAGGTATAAACCTGCAGCTGCTCAGACATGTGCACTCACACATGCACATAAACACACATGCCTGTACAAAGAGAGCTCAAAAACAAGGCCTCTGGGCTACCTTCCTCCTCTTCAAAACAAAAAGACATCAAGACAGCCAAAGGGAATCTGATGGCATGGTCTCACTTTGACTCTTTTCTTACCTTGAATGAAAAGGCCTCTCATCAGACAGCTGCTCACAGGGCTTCTTTAGGTGTTATAGAGCAGAGACATTCTTCTTCTATTCAATCCCTTGCCTCCAGGATTATAGGCAGGGCCTGGAGGACATTTTCTTAGTTGTATGAATGAATTATATCCAATACAAGGTCACAGTCGTTAGAATACAGGATCGGGTGATGAGCCACTATGATAAACATCTAAACAAAATTCCATAAGAAAAGACAACACCACAGTCCTAGCTTTGCGATGGATATTATCCAATTCACATTTATTCTGGCAATAGTATCAAGAATGTGTAAAGACGTGCCGCAAATTTACTGTTAGGCTCACAATGACTGACTCACAAGAGCTGGAGGTTTAGAATAGACTGTCTATTCAAAATCCTCGTCCAAATCCACCTAACAACACATCTTGTGCACGCCAAGCTAACATTGGACTATTATTAGACCTCTGTTATGTAAATTAAAGTTCACTTAGAAAATAACACTACCTTATGTACTGTGGGCAAACAGATGACCTGTCCAATTCAACATTTGGTTACATTTTGAAGTGTAATGTAGTCTTGGATGACCAGTTCAATTCCACATTGGTATGGTTCTTAAACATAATGTATAATGGTCCTGTCATATTGTCCTGAGGGTCAAATAAGGGATGGGGTCATAAAGGGTCAGAGTTCAGAGTTAATGAAATTGCCCCAGTGCTCCCTCCTTGCAGTCAGTGTCCTCTTATTAAAGAGAGAAAATCAATTAGGCAGATTAACTATTTAGTCACAATCCAGGATCCTATTCCTATTCATTAGGCACCAAACGGAAGAAAACGGACTGAAACGGGGAAGGATCACCAGAACAGGTCCAATCAGAAACGCTTGTTTTTGTTTTCCTTTTCAAAATGTTTTGCGACAGTGTGTCCAAATGAATAGGACCAGGTGTCCAATCTGCCCTGTGGGTCCTGTCTGTACTGGGGTGGGGGAAAGAATGGGGAAGGGGGCTCTAGCAGAAATGAAGAGAGACAATAAAACAGACAGACAGCAAGAATGTGAAGCAGCTTGATCTTGAGACTCTTCTTCTTTTTACAAGATGGGATTTTCACGGAACATGAAAGCAAACTCACTCAGCTACAGTCAAAGTACCTGAAGGTATAAAAACCAAAGCTTACCTCTCTTAAATAAATCTTAGAAAGGAACAAACCATTTTTCTTCCTTTTTCTTCCAGTTGCCGCTGCTGCTTTTAGACTGTACTCCTCCAGTGGGAGTGTGACAGTGCAGTGAAGTGAAAAGGTTTTGCTCAGCCTGCGGCGATTCCTCATATAGCAACCTGATGGCAGGCGACGGTGATCTGCTAGACTCTGTGTTTGCATTTGTGTGAGTGTGTGTGTGTGTGTGTGTGTGTGTGTGTGTGTGTGTGTGTGTGTGTGTGTGTGTGTGTGTGTGTGTGTGTGTGTGTGTGTGTGTGTGTGTGTGTGTGTGTGTGTGTGTGTGTGCGCGCATTGCTGCACACATTGCTGCAACCTCTGGGAGACAAGTCTCTAGTTAGGTGTGAGATGTGAGATCTGTTCAGTGTGGATTACAGGAGAGCAAGAAGTGAGAGAAGTGGAGTATGACATTATAGATTTTGTTATTTTCAGAAAGGACCTTAAGAGAGGAGCTAAAATTAGCAGCTGTGTGATGTAATGTGTTTTTGACCAACAGCCAACAACATCTTACATCTATTTGTGGGCACAGCTAATAATACAACAACTTCTGCTTGGAGGTTTTTATGAGCTTCATCTATGAGTAATTCCTGGATCTCTGTGCAGTCAAGAGAGACACATTTGTGTTTCTATGATGTTCGTCCATCACACACTGTTCACCTCAAGACAAAACAAGCCATACTAAGACCATATTGGGCTCAAAGAACTCTCCTGAGAGTACAAATAATCCTGCCAGTCCTGGGGTAATTCACACACCCGTTCAGACCTCTGCTCTCCCCGGCTAATTACTTTTACCCTAACTATCACAAAACTCTGCTGTTTTTCAATCAGTTTCCCTGCTCCCTGTTTTAAAGTCATAAAGCCGGATGGCTCTCCTCATGAGTTTGGCCATTAAGGAGAAGAGAAAATGGACTAGATAATCTGGGTAGAGGAGGTCTATTTGTTTGTGTGTGTGTGTGTGTGTGTGTGTGTGTGTGTGTGTGTGTGTGTGTGTGTGTGTGTGTGTGTGTGTGTGTGTGTGTGTGTGTGTGTGTGTGTGTGTGTGTGTGTGTGTGTGTGTGTGTGTGTGTGTGTGTGTGTGTGCCTGGGTGCCTGTGTCTGTGTGCGCGTGCGTGTGCACCAGGTAGGATGACTCTATCAAGTCCCTAATGGAGAAACCCTGCTGGGGGGAGGTACTTGTCGTCTGGAAGAGGGTAGTGAGAGGGAGCACAGACCCACATTACAAGCCCAAATGGCCCTATTGTGAACACGCAGTGGAAAAACTGCCCATGCTAGATTAGATAACCTAGGGCCCTCAACAACAACAATGAGGCTGTGTGTGTGTGTGTGAGAGAGAGAGAGAGAGAGAGAGAGAGAGAGAGAGAGAGAGAGAGAGAGAGAGAGAGAGAGAGAGAGAGAGAGAGAGAGAGAGAGAGCGAGAGAGCGAGAGAGCGAGAGAGGAGAAAGTTGGCAAAGAAAGAGAGGGAAAAAGACTGGGTGAGAGGCAATGACATTAAATGTGTGACTGAAAACAGATGATTTCCTATTTAACACTCCATTGAGTTCCCCCATTATTCTGGGTCCTGGCTGGAGCCATCATGGTGGCAGTAGTTTCCCCCTGGTTCACAATAACAGCCATCTGCAGCCACACACTGCTGCTTCAATTTCCCCACAATGGAGCCACTGAGAATATCAGACATGCTGCAGTCCACTGGAGTGTGCGTGTACACTGGAGTGTGTGTCTATGTTTGTGTGTGGGTGTGTGTCTGTGTGTGTGCACAGTACCCTGCCCGACAGACTAACAGCAATCAACAGCCCACCCATCACCATCTCAGTAATAGAGAGAATGGGTTCAATAGGCGACATTGTCAACAGATGTTTTCTGTGGAAATGATCTTGCAGTGAAAATTGGAGGGACTTTTCATTTTCTAGTTTGACAGAATAGCATCCAGTAATGGAGGAGTAGAGGGAGAGAGGGGAAGAGGGAGAGAGGGGAAGGGGAATAGAGGGACCGAGGGAGAGAGGGGAAGAGGAATAGAGGGAGAGAGGGGAAGGGGAATAGAGGGACCGAGGGAGAGAGGGGAAGAGGAATAGAGGGAGAGAGGGGAAGAGGGAGAGGAGGAGAGAGGGGAAGAGGGAGAGAGGGGAAGAGGGAGAGGGAGAGATGAGAAGAGAAGGAGAGAGGGGAAGAGGGAGAGAGGGAGAGATGGGAAGAGTAGAAGAGGGAGAGAGGGAGAGAGGGGAAGAGGAATAGAGGGAGAGAGGGAGAGAGGGGAAGAGGAATAGAGGGAGAGAGGGGAAAAGGGAGAGAAGGAGAGTGGGGAAGAGGGATAGAAGGAGAGAGAGGAAGAGGGAGAGAGGGGAAGAGGGGAAGAGGGAGAGAGGGAGAGAGGGGTAGAGGAATCGAGGGAGAGAGCAGAAGAGGGAGAGAGGGAGAGAGGGGTAGAGGAATAGAGGGAGAGAGCAGAAGAGGGAGAGAGGGAGAGGGGAAGAGGGAGAGAGGGAGAGAGGGGTAGAGGAATAGAGGGAGAGAGCAGAAGAGGGAGAGAAGGAGAGAGGGAGAGAGCTTTTCATGTTCGCTTCACACATATTGTGTCTGATTCTGGTGTGTGGTAACAGACTGTAATGGTGGACCAGAATTTAATGATTTGTTTTTCCTGTTTAATAAAACCCATAGACCCAGAAACAAATACCAACAGGTACCAGGTAGCAGTTTTAATGTGTGCACAAGTCTTAGTAATACTATCACAGTCAAGGAAGGGGAAACACACATCCATCAATGTGCTTGGGCGCGTGAGCTCTTGAGAGGAGGGAAAAGGAGAGAGAAAGAAGAGAGAGAAAGTGTAAGAGAAAGAGAGATAGAAAGAGCAAGAGAGAGACAGAGAGGCAGACAGAGAGATGGTGGGAGGGAGAAGGAGAGAGAGAGAAAGGGATAGCCAGATGGAGAGATGGTGGGAGACGGGGGAATGTGACACCGAGACTGTGTGGAGGATAATGAGACACAGTGGCAGCCTGGGCCTCGGTATGCTTTAGGACTGTTTGCCAAACAATGAGGCCCTGCAAACCCAATTAAAGGGCAGATTTCCCCCAGGAAGAAAGAAAATGTGAAATTATCCCTGCTTGTTAAACCTGTCACTTCATTTCAATCAAATTATTACTTATGATCCCAGGGACCTCTCGGCTAATTGTTTTTCTCTCTCTCTCCTCTGTTTAGATTTTAGTGACAGGAAGAGGCTGTTCTGTGTCTGGTGAATGGGTTTATCATAGATAGCAGAGCATTTACTATTAGATGTGTGTCTGACTTCAGATGCATCATTTCTTTACTGTGGCTTACGGCCAATATTCATTGTGAAGTGAACTATACTGTGAACCTTTTTTACAGTAGCAGTGTCAGCAGTAGGGGCTATATTTAGATGGTTGTACTTTGTATTTCTCGATGGCTGATTATCGAGGTCCACATTTTTCCCTTTTGCATCCGTTTCTTTTTTCATGCGTCTTTTCTGTTGGTTATTGTGATGTGTCAAAGCTACATTTTGCTGTTAACAGGCAGACAAAGAACTTTAATGTTCCATTGGATTATCACAGTCACATTGTGTTGATATACATAAACTGTTGTGGCCTTGTGCTCCACAGAGAGCAACGAGGAGTAAGTAAGTAAGCTATCCATAGACAGACAGAGGTTCTAAGTTAGTTGACTACAGTGACATAGAGCTGCTATTCATAGACAGACAGAGGTTCTAAAGTAGTTAACTACAGTGACATAGAGCTGCTATTCATAGACAGACAGAGGCTCTAAAGTAGTTGACTACAGTGACATAGAGCTGCTATTCATAGACAGACAGAGGCTCTAAGGTGGTTGACTACAGTGACATAGAGCTGCTATTCATAGACAGACAGATGCTCTAAGGTGGTTGACTACAGTGACATAGAGCTGCTATCCATCGACAGACAGAGGCTCTAATGTGGTTGACTACAGTGACATAGAGCTGCTATTCATAGACAGACAGAGGTTCTAAAGTAGTTGACTACAGTGACATAGAGCTGCTGTCCATAGACAGACAGAGGTTCTAAAGTAGTTGACTACAGTGACATAGAGCTGCTATCCATAGACAGACAGAGGTTCTAAGGTAGTTGACTACAGTGTCATAGAGCTGCTATTCATAGACAGACAGAGGTTCTAAAGTAGTTGACTACAGTGACATAGAGCTGCTATTCATAGACAGACAGAGGTTCTAAAGTAGTTGACTACAGTGACATAGAGCTGCTATTCATAGACAGACAGATGCTCTAAGGTGGTTGACTACAGTGACATAGAGCTGCTATTCATAGACAGACAGAGGTTCTAAAGTAGTTGACTACAGTGACATAGAGCTGCTATTCATAGACAGACAGAGGTTCTAAAGTAGTTGACTACAGTGACATAGAGCTGCTATTCATAGACAGACAGAGGTTCTAAAGTAGTTGACTACAGTGACATAGAGCTGCTATTCATAGACAGACAGAGGCTCTAAGGTGGTTGACTACAGTGACATAGAGCTGCTATCCATCGACAGACAGAGGCTCTAATGTGGTTGACTACAGTGACATAGAGCTGCTATTCATAGACAGACAGAGGTTCTAAAGTAGTTGACTACAGTGACATAGAGCTGCTGTCCATAGACAGACAGAGGTTCTAAAGTAGTTGACTACAGTGACATAGAGCTGCTATTCATAGACAGACAGAGGTTCTAAAGTAGTTGACTACAGTGACAAATAGATGCTATCCATAGACAGACAGAGGCTCTAAAGTGGTTGACTACAGTGACATAGAGCTGCTATCCAAAGACAGGTTTTAAGGCTTTAGAGTTGTTGACTCCCAGCCTGGACATCAGAGCGATGTCAACTTACCAACATTACAACCAGGAATACGAATATGACTTTCCTGAAGTGGATCATTTGTTCGCACCACCACCCAGGGCATTTGATCTGATTCCAGAGTCCGACCCAAAACAACGTCACCGCAGAAGAGGTAGACGGAGTGGCCTTCTGGTCAGACTTCAGAGGCGCGCACACCACCAACTGCTTCCGAGTATTCAACTCGCTAATGACCAGTTTATAGATAACAAGGTAGACGAAATTAGGGCAAGGGTTGCATTCCAGAGAGACATCAGGGATTGTAACATACTCTGTTTCACGGAAACATGGATCTCTCGGGATATGTTGTCGGAGTCGGTACAGCCACCAGGATTCTTTATGCGTCGCGCCTACATAAATAACATCTCTCTGGGAAGAAGAAGGGCGGTGGTGTATGCTTCATAATTAACGACTCATGGTGTAATCGTAACAATATACAGGAACTCAAGTCCTTTTGTTCACCTGACCTAGAATTCCTCACACTCAAATGCCGACCTTATTACCTTCCAAGATAATTCTCGCCGGTTATTGTCACAGCCGTGTATATCCCCCTCAAGCCAATACCACGACGGCCCTCAAGGAATTTCACGGGACTCTATGCAAACTGGGAACCATATATCCTGAGGCTGCATTTATTGGAGCTGGGGATTTTAACAAAGCAAATTTGAGAACAAGGCTACCAAAATTCTATCAGCATATTGATTGTAGCACTCATACGGGCAATACACTGGATCACTGCTACTCTAACTTCCGCGATGCATACAAGGCCCTCCCCCGCCCTCCTTTCGGGAAATCTGACCATGACTCCATTTTGCTCCTCCCCTCCTATAAGCAGAAACTCAAACAGGATGTACCCGTGACAAGAACTATTCAGCGCTGGTCTGACCAATCGGAATCCATGCTTCAAGATTGTTTTGATCATGCGGACTGGGACATGATCAGGGGAGCCTCAGACAATAATATTGATTTATATGCTGATTCGGTGAGTGAGTTTATAAGAAAGTGAATTGGAGATGTTGTACCCACTGTGACTATTAAAACCTACCCTAACTAGAAACCGTGGATAGATGGCGGCATTCGCGCAAAACTGAAAGTTTGAACCACCGCATTTAACCATGGGAATATGGCTGAATACAAACAGTGTAGTTATTCCCTCTGCATGGCAATCAAACAAGCGGAATGTTGGTATAAGGACAAAGTGGAGTCACAATTCAACGGCTCAGACACGAGACGTATGTGGCAGGGTCTGCAGGCAATCACGGTATACAAAAAGAAAACCAGCCACGTCACGGTCTTGCTTCCAGACAAACTAAACAACTTCTTTGCCCACTTTGAGGATAATACAGTGCCCCCGACGCGGCCCGCTACCAATGACTGCGGGCTCTCCCTCTCCTTCTCCGTGGCCGACGTGAGTAAGACATTTAAACAGGTTAACCCTCGCAAGGCTGCTGGCCCAGATGGCATCCCTAGCCGCGTCCTCAGAGCATGCACAGACCAGCTGGCTGGTGTGTTTACGGGCATATTCAATCTCTCCCTATCCCAGTCTGCTGTCCTCACATGCTTCAAGATGGCCACCATTGTTCCTGTACCCAAGAAGGAAAAGGTAACTTAACTAAATGACTATTGCCCCGTAGCAATCACTTCTGTCATCAGGAAGTGCTTTGAGAGGCTAGTCAAGGATCATATCACCTCCACCTTACCTGCCACCCTATACCCACTTAATTTTGCATACCTCCCCAAAAGGTCCACAGACAATGCAATTGCCATCACACTGCACACTGCCCTATCCCATCTGGACAAGAGGAATACCTATGTAAGAATGCTGTTCATTGACTACAGCTCAGCATTCAACACCATAGCACCCTTCAAGCTCATCATTAAGCTTGAGAAACTGGGTCTCAACCCCGCCCTGTGCAATTGGGTCCTGGACTTCCTGACGGGCCGCCACTAGGTGAAGGTAGGAAACAACATCTCCACTTCGCTGGTCCTCAACACTAGGGCCTCACAAGGGTGCGTGCTCAGCCCCCTCCTGTACTCCCTGTTCACCCATGACTGCGTGGCCATGCACGCCTCCAATTCAATCATCAAGTTTGCAGATGACACAACAGTAGTAGGCTTGATCACCAACAATGACGATACAATCTATAGGGAAGAGGTGAGGGCACTCAGAGTGTGGTGTCAGGAAAACAACCTCTCACTCAACATCAACAAAACAAAGGAGATGATCGTGGACTTCAGGAAACAGCAGAGCGAGCACCCCCCTATCCACATCGACTGGACAGCAGTGGAGAAGGTGGAAAGTATTCAGCTCCTCGATGTACACATCATGGACAAACTGAAATGGTCCACCCACACAGTATGTTATTCAGGAGGCTGAATAAATTTGGCTTGCCAGCTAAAACCCTCACAAACTTTTACATATGCACAATTGAGAGCAACCTGTCAGGCTGTATCACCACCTGGTATGGCAACTGCACCACCCACAACCGCAGGGCTCTCCAGAGGGTTGTGCGGTCTGCACAAAGCATCACTGGAGGCAAACTACCTGCCCTCCAGGAAACCTACACCACCCAGTGTCACAGGGAGGCCAAAAAGACCATCAAGGACAACATCCACCTGAGCCACTGCCTGTTCAACCCGCTACCATCCAGAAGGCGAGGTCAGTACAGGTGCATCAAAGCTGGGACCGAGAGACTGAAAAACAGCTTCTATTTCAAGGCCACCAGACTGTTAAACAGCCGTCACTAACACAGAGAGGCTGCAGCCTACATACAGACTTGAAATCATTGGCCACTAAGAAATGGACCACTAGTCACTTTATTAATGCCACTTTAATAATAATGTTTACATATCTTGCATTACTCATCCCATATGTATATACTGTATTTTATACCATCTATTGCATCTTGCCTATGCCGCTCGGTCATCGCTCATCCACATACTTATATGTACATATTCTTATTCCATCCCTTAGATTGTGTATGAGGTAGTTGTTGTGGAATTTTTTGATTGCTTGTTAGATATTACTGCATTGTCGGAACTAGAAGCACAAGCATTTCGCTACACTCGCAATAACATCTGCTAACCATGTGTATGTGACCAATAAAATTAGATTTGATTTGATTTGATTGTATCACTAATGAAAGACTTCTGTGATTACATATGGAGGAAGAAGAGCAGATCAGTTGCTCTGAATGAGCACTGTTTTGATATTGACAGAAAGGCCTTCCTGAAAGCCACAAAGAGCTACGCTCCAGCAGTAAATCAACCCTATAACTATTGCAGAGGGAAAAAGGGTCTCGTCTTGAATTGACTTACTTCATGACAGAGTTTGGAGAGATGAGTTCACACATACTGTATCATCTAGATGCGCACACACGCACACATACACACACACACGCACACACACTGCCCATGGAATACGAGAATGCAAGGCTTATTGTGTACATTATTTAAAGTTACTGTAGAAACACAATCACTGTTTAAACTTACTATAGTAGCACAAAAATCCTTGCATCCATCGGGACACACATGCCAGCCTACAGATAAATTCAAATCAAATCAAATCACATTTTATTTGTCACCTGCTTCATAAACAATAGGTGTGGAGTAAAAGTGAAATACTTACTTACGGGCCCTTTCCCAACAATGCAAAAATGTAAATAAAAAATAGAAATAGTGACAATAAATACACAGTGAATAAGGAATAATGTACATATAGTGTACATATAGTGGGGGTAAAGAGAACTAGGCAACAGGATTGTGAAAGTGGGTGTGTGTGTGGGTGTTTGTGTGGGATCAGTATGAATGTCTGCACATGATGTGTGTGTGTGTGTGTGTGTGTGTGTGTGTGTGTGTGTGTGTGTGTGTGTGTGTGTGTGTGTGTGTGTGTGTGTGTGTGTGTGTGTGTGTGTGTGTGTGTGTGTGTGTGTGTGTGTGTGTGTGTGTGGGGGTGTGTGTGTGGGTGTGTGTTGGGGTGTTTGGATAGAGTCCAGTGTGTGCCCATACTGTCAGTCTATCTGACACAGATCACTAAGAAACATGCCTCCGATTCCTGCAGACAGATATTTCTATCGTGAATACTTCCAAAGAGGTTCCCTCGGCAGTCTTCAATCTTCCCACCCCGAGGAAATCTGGAGCAGAGGATTAGCTTTTCTAATTTGTGAATTGAAACTTGCGTCATTGTCTCCATTTAATCAGGACCTTGTTTCAGACTAGCAACAAAAAAAGCCTGAGGAAGGAAGGAAGGGAAGGCAGAGAGAGAGAGGGAGAAACACGCAGTGGTGTATTATAGAGAAATGGATTAAAAATAATATCATATCACACTCTGTTGAAAAGAGGCCTAATCTGGTGGAGGAGAATGGAAGGAAGACTCCATTGAATAGAAGAATAATTAAGGGAAATCTATTACGGCTTTGCTAATGAATTTAAATAGGAAGAGATCCATCTCTCCAAGGTAACTATGGGCTCCATGAGAAGATAGTAGAGCTGAAGAAATCATCACTTCACTGTTAATGTCTAAAGCTGTACAACGCATGGCTGTAACACTCTAGTAATGAGGCTGCAGGCTGTAGTGCTGTGTTGTGGAGCTAATGGTAAAGATAGTATGGTGCATAATATGATGCTGTATTTCTCCACTGAAAGGCTATTGCTACTGGCTGTAGTGCTGTACAGTAGTATGGTGTACTGGTAGTATGGTGTACATATGATCCTGCCATTCCCTACTCAAATATAGTTTTATATATATTTGTCACATGCGCCGAATACAACAGTGAAATGATACTTACACACCCTCAATCAACAGTGCAGTTCAAGAAGGTTTAAGAAAATATTTACCAAATAAACTAAAGTAAAAAATTATAAAAAGTAACACAATAATATCAATAATGAGGCTATATACAGGGGGTACCGGTAGTGAGTCAATGTGCAGGGATACAGGTTAGTTGAGGTAATTTGTGTGTGTAGGGGGGGGGGGGCGGTGTCAATGTAAATATTCCGGTGGCCATTTGATTAATTGTTCAGCAGTCTTATGGCTTGGGGGTAGAAGCTGTTAAGGAGCCTTTTGGTCCTAGACTTGGCGCTCCGGTACCGCTTGCAGTGCGGTAGCAGAGAAAATAGTCTATGACTTGGGTGACTGGAGTCTCTGACAATTTTATGGGCTTTCCTCTGACAGGTCCTATTATATAGGTCCTGGATGGCAGGAAGCTTGGCCCCAGTGATGTACTGAGCCGTACGCACTACCCTTTGCAGTGCCTTACGGTCAGATGCCGAGCAGTTGCCATACCAGGCGGTGATGCAACCGGTCAGGATGCTCTCGATGGTGCAGTTGTATAACTTTTTGAGGATCTGAGTACCCATACCAAATTTTTTCAGTCTCCCGAGGAGGATAAGGTTTTGTCGTGCCCTCTTCACGACTGTCTTGGTGTGTTTGGACCATGATAGTTCGTTGGTGATGTGGACACCAAGGAACTTGAAACTCTCGACCCGCTCCACTACAACCCCGTCGATGTTAATGGGGGCCTGTTCGGCCCACCTTTTCCTGTAGTCCACGATCAGCACCTTTGTCTTGCTCACATTGAGGGAGAGGTTGTAGTCCTGGCACCACACTGCCAGTTCTCTGACCTCCTCCCTATAGGCTGTCTCATCGTTGTCGGTGATCAGGCCTACCACTGTTGTGTCGTCAGCAAACTTAATGATGGTGTTGGAGTCGTGTTTGGCTACACAGTCGTGGGTGAACAGGGAGTACAGGACATCTACATAGCTATTGTGTATTTTGATGGTTTATGTTTGCTATAGTTCCTTGTGATCTTTGGTAAACTGTTGAATACTAGTCTTTGGTATATTCAGAATCCCTTGATACACGTACATTATGTAAATATTTGCCCAAATCCTTTAATGATTTAAATAATGGCATTTTGTGTGATGTGTAATTGTTTTGGTAAGTCATCATTCTGTGAGATGGCCATCATCTGAGAATTTGAGGTGAGAACAACATGTGGATATCTATGTAAACTCAACAAAAAAAGAAACAGAAACTTAAGTTTCAGCAAACTTAACATGTGTAAATATTTGTATGAACATAAGATTCAACAACTAAGACAAACTGAACAAGTTCCACAGACATGTGACTAACAGAAATGGAATAATGTGTCCCTGAACAAAGGGGGGGTCAAAATAAAAAGTAACAGTCAACAGTCAGTATCTGGTGTGGCTACCAGCTGCATTAAGTACTGCAGTGCATCTCCTCCTCATGAACTGCACCAGATTTGCCAGTTCTGGCTGTGAGATGTTACCCCCCTCTTCCACCAAGGCACCTGCAAGTTCCCGGACATTTCTGGGGGGGAATGGCCCTAGCCCTCACCCTCCGATCCCAGACGTGCTCAATGGGATTAAGATCCGGGCTCTTCGTTGGCCATGGCAGAACACTGACATTACTGTCTTGCAGGAAATCATGCACAGAATTAGCAGTATAGCTGGTGGCATTGTCATGCTGGAGGGTCATGTCAGGATGAGCCTGCAGGAAGGGTACCACATGAGGGAGGAGGATGTCTTCCCTGTAACGCACAGCATTGAGATTGCCTGCAATGACAACAAGCTCAGTCCGATGATGCTGTAACACACCGCCCCAGACCATGACGGACCCTCCACCTCCAAATCGATCCCACTCCAGAGTACAGGCCTCGGTGTAACTCTCATCCCTTCGACGATAAACGCGAATCCGACCGTCACCCCTGGTGAGAGAAGCACCGCGACTCATCAGTGAAGAGCACTTTTTGCCAGTCCTGTCTGGTCCAGCAACGGTGAGTTTGTACCCATAGGTGACGTTGTTGCCGGTGATGTCTGGTGAGGACCTGCCTTACAATAGGCCTACATGCCCTCAGTCCAGCCTCTCTTAGCCTAGTGCGGACAGTCTGAGCACTGATGGAGGGATTGTGCGTTCCTGGTGTAACTCGGGCAGTTGTTGTTGCCATCCTGTACCTGTCCCGCGGGTGTGATGTTCGGATGTACCGATCCTGTTTAGGTGTTGTTACACGTGGTATTCCACTGCGAGGACGATCAGCTGTCCGTCCTGTCTCCCTGTAGCGCTGTCTTAGGCGTCTCACAGTACAGACATTGCAATTTATTGCCCTGGCCACATCTGCAGTCCTCATGCCTCCTTGCAGCATGCCTAAGGCATATTCAGATGAGCAGGGACCCTGGGCATCTTTCATTTGGTGTTTTTCAGAGTCAGTAGAAAGTCCTATTTAGTGTCCTAAGTTTTCATAACTGTGACCTTAATTGCCTATAGTCTGTAAGCTGTTAGTGTCTTAACCACCGTTCCACAGGTGCATGTTCATTAATTGTAAAAAATATATTTTTTTTTCACCTTTATTTGACCTGGTAGGCTAGTTGAGAACAAGTTCTCATTTACAACTGCGACCTGGCCAAGAATAAAGCAAAGCAGTTCGACACATACAACAACACAGAGTTACACATGAACTAAACAAACATACAGTCAATAATATAGTAGAAAAAGTCTATATACAGTGTGTGCAAATGAGGTAAGATAAGGGAGGTAAGGTAATAAATAGGCCATGGTGGCAAAGTATTTACAATATACCAATTAAACACTGGAGTGATTGATGTGCAAGTAGAGATACTGGGGTGCAAAGGAGCAAGATAAATAAATAAATACAGTGTGGGGATGAGGTAGTTGGATGGGCTATTTATAGATTAGCTATGTATAGGTGCAGTGATCTGTGAGCTGCTCTGACAGCTGGTGCTTAAAGCTAGTGAGGGAGTCTCCAGCTTCAGGGATTTTTGCAGTTCGTTCCAGTCATTGGCCTTAGAAAACTGGAAGGAAAGGCGGCCAAATGAGGAATTGGCTTAGGGGGTGACTAGTGAGATATACCTGCTGGAGCGCGTGCTACGGGTGGGTGCTGCTATGGTGACCAGTGAGCTGAGATAAGGCGGGGCTTTACCTAGCAGAGACTTGTAATGACCTGGAGCCAGTGGGTTTGGCGACGAGTATGAAGCGAGGGCCAGCCAACGAGAGCGTACATGTCGCAATGGCGGGTAGTATATGGGGCTTTGGCGACAAAACGGATGGCACTGTGATAGACTGCATCCAATTGGTTGAGTAGAGTGTTGGAGGCTATTTTGTAAATGACATCGCCGAAGTCGAGGATCGGTAGGATGGTCAGTTTTACGAGGGTATGTTTGGCAGCATGAGTGAAGGATGCTTTGTTGCGAAATAGGAAGCCGATTCTAGTTTTAATTTTGGATTGGAGATGCTTAATGTGAGTCTGACAGGAGAGTTTACAGTCTAACCAGACACCTAGGTAATTGTAGTTGTCCACATATTCTAAGTCAGAACCGTCCAGAGTAGTGATGCTGGACAGGCGGGCAGGTGCGGGCAGCGATCGGTTGAAGAGCATGCATTTAGTTGTACTTGCATTTAAGAGCAGTTGGAGGCCACGGAAGGAGAGTTGTATGGCATTGAAGCTCGTTTGGAGGTTAGTTAACACAGTGTCCAAAGAAGGGCCAGAAGTATACAGAATGGTGTCGTCTGCGTAGAGGTGGATCAGAGAATCGCCAGCAGCAAGAGCGACATCATTGTTGTATACAGAGAAGAGAGTCGGCCCGAGAATTGAACCCTGTGGCACCCCCACAGAGACTGCCAGAGGTCCAGACAACAGGCCCTCCGATTTGACACACTAAACTCTATCAGATAAGTAGTTGGTGAACCAGGCGAGGCAGTCATTTGAGAAACCAAGGCTATTTAGTCTGCCGATAAGAATGTGGTGATTGTCAGAGTCGAAAGCCTTGGCCAGGTCGATGAATACGGTTACACAGTAATGTCTCTTATCGATGGCGGTTATGATATCGTTTAGGACCTTGAGCGTGGCTGAGGTGCACCCATGACCAGCTCTGAAACCAGATTGCATAGCGGAGATGGTACGGTGGGATTCGAAATGGTCGGTAATCTGTTTGTTAACTTGGCTTTCGATGGTTCATTGAACAAGCATGTGAAACAGTGTTTAAACCCTTTACAATGAAGATATGTGAAGTTATTTGGATTTTTACGAATTATCTTTGAAAGACAGGGTCATGAAAAAGGGACATTTCTTTTTTTGCTGAGTTTATTAGTAGGAAAACAGCGCATGCTTTACAGGTTATTAACATTCCGTGTGTAGGGTGAGAATCCTGACATTTGGTCAGTGTGTGTGTGAAAGGAAGCTTGTTGAACTTGTAGCATGGTTCATTGAGGTACATGAGCGTGTTCAAGAGATGCCTAACCAGGATCAATAGACAGCCATGATGGTGGGCTGGAGTGGACCAGAGGACCTGTTCTCATCACCCAGTCATCTCTACACATTTGGGCCTTTTATTTACCGTTTTTATCTTCAAACATAAAATTACCTTTACTTGAACAGAGAGTTTTCTACATTTACAATTTGTAAGAGGTCATCAGAGGCAGATTGGAGGAGAACAGTCAGCGCCATAGGAAATATTTAGAAGTAAAATGTTCATTTTGGTTAAAAGCAAAGAACATTAAACCATCTGGAATATGGCCTGAGGCAGTCACAGAAATAAGCAACAGCCTCAACGGAGTCCTCTCTCTGCTCTACACTGGCACACACACACACACGCACGCACGCGCGCACACGCACACGCACGCACACGCACACGCACACGCACACGCACACGCACACGCACACGCACACACACACACACACACACACACACACACACACACACACACACACACACACACACACACACACTCACACTCTCACTCTCACTCTCACTCTCACTCTCACTCTGTCTCTGCTGTAACCACTTACCAGTCTCTGAGTTGTTTAAACACTGTTTAATGTTTACTATACTGTTTGATAGTGTTGAACAGCTGCAAAACAGTACTCAGGTTGTCCAATAAAATAGAAACATCTAACATACATCCAGGGGTTTATAGTTCATACTGAGAGAGAAACCTTCCATGGTGCCATGGATACATTTAAATGACCTGTAGTTTGGCCCCTCCCCTATTTCTCCTCCTGAGAACTTCCACAGTCCCATAGTGCACTGCAGCTGGCCATGCCGACAACAGCCAGGGTTGATTGAAAGCTGTAGTAAGTCATTGAGTAAGTCCCTCCGTGTTCTCTCTGTCACCTTCACTCCCCCTAGGCTGCCACATACCCGTAACAAACTCCTTACTCAACATGCCAGCCCACAATAACACCCAGAGACAGGCCAATTTTATGATTCATTTAGCTCAATAAAGAGCCTTTATTAAAGTTTACTTACTTATCTGCAAGAGGCTGGCTGTGTGTGTGTTATTGGGCTTGCTCCTGCGAGCTGTGGAGAATTGGAGCTGATGGAGAGACTAGAAGTGTAGAGAAAGAGGAGAGGAGAGAGGGATGGATGGATTGGAGGGGGCTCACTCTGCTCCTACTGAGTATGTTACCTGGATGAGCAGGGTGTAGTCAGGATATCTAAAACACAGACACACTGATCTCATATCAACACCAGGATTCAGTTTATCTAACTCTCAATTTCACAGGAATATGCACCGTCACGAATGCCTCCACAATTAGACATCCCTCTAGTTCTCCGCAGTAAGGCCTACAACAACATGGCAGTACAACACGGGCAGAGCAGAGGGGCTTGATGTTTGTTTTGCCCACTAAAAGATATCATGTCTATGGGGAGAGCAAGCGGGGGGTTGAGATTGAGAGAGAATGAGAAGCAGAGAAGAGAAGAGAGAGACTAGAGAGAGAGTAGAGAGAGACAGGAGACAGAGGCGGGAGGGAAGGGGGAATGTCAGGGTGATTTAGATGTGAGTGAGAGGGGAGAGAGGGTGAGGAGACACAGACCCGGGGCCTCAGCTCTGGCTGGTGAGAGACAGATTTTAATCAGAGAGGCTGGAGAGCCAGAGGCCCCCCAGGGGCCCTGCGCATGACATGGCATTACAGCGCAGACAAAACAACACCAGCACCCAGACGACTAGCCTAGCCTCCAAATAAAAGATAACCCTGCCAACACACATCACCATCATCATCATCATCATCCAGCCCACTGCTGCCTTAATCTGGCTCATCCTCCAACACTAATTAACTTCATTGAGGGGCTAAATGACACATCCTAGTTTAACTTCATTGAGGGGCTAAATGACACATCCTAGTTTAACTTCATTGAGGGGATAAATGACACATCCACATTTTTTCTTTAGTCTTGTTATCTTTATTTTCTTTAATAGTAGGCCTTGTGATTTTTGGGAATAGTCAGATCAGAGTCATTATTATGTGTGATTTAAAAACTAAATCAAATAATTAGCATGTTAAGTAATGAATGAATAGTTTAATTTTCATTTAACTTAGTTTCCTGCATTTTAGTTTTTTCATCTGAAGCCAATGGTCTGTCAATGGCGAGGGCAGGGTCTTTGTTTGGTGTGGTGATGCACTGTATTATCATAACGTGACATACAGTGCCTTCGGAAAGTATTCAAACCCCTTGACTTTTTAAAAAACATTTTGTTACGTTACAGCTTTATTCTAAAATTGATTAAATAGCATTTTTTCCCTCATCAATCTACACACAATACCCCATAATGACAAAGCAAAAACTGTTTTTTAGAAATTGCTGCTAATTTATTTAAAAAAATAAATATATATACTCTATATATCATATTTGCATACGTATTCAGACCCTTACCTCAGTACTTTGTTGAAGCACCTTTGGCAGCAATTACAGCATTGAGTCTTCTTGGGTATGACGCTTCAAGTTTGGCACACCTGTATTTGGGGTGTTTTTCCCATTCTTCTCTGCAGATCCTCTCAAGCTCTGTCAGGTTGAATGAGGAGCTTTGCAGCACAGCTATTTTCAGGTCTCTCCAGAGATGTTCAATCGGGTTCAAGTCCGGACTCTGGCTGGGCCACTCAAGGACATTCAGAGACTTGTCCTGAAGCCACTCCTGCGTTGTATTGGCTGTGTTCTTAGGGTCGTTGTCCTGTTGGAAGGTGAACCTTTGCCCCAGTCTGAGGTCCTGAGCACTCTGGAGCAGGTTTTTGTCAAGGATTTCTCTATACTTTGCTCCGTTCATCTTTCCCTTGATCCTGACTAGTCTCCCAGTCCCTGCTGCTGAAAAACATCCCCACAGCATGATGCTGCCACCATCATGCTTCACCGTAGGGATGGTGCCAGGTTTCCTCCAAATATGACGCTTGGCATTCAGACCAAAGAGTTCAAACTTGGTTTCATCACACCAGAAAATCTTGTTTCCCATGGTCTGAGAGTCTTTAGGTGCCTTTTGCCAAAGTGGGCTGTCATGTGCCTTTTACTGAGGAGTGGCTTCCGTCTAGCCACTCTACCATAAAGGCCTAATTGGTGTAGTGCTGCAGAGATGGTTGTCCTTCTGGAAGATTCTCCCATCTCCACAGAGGAACTCTAGAGCTCTGTCAGAATGACCATCAGGTTCTTGGTCACCTCCCTGACCAAGTCCCTTCTCCCCCGATTGCTCAGTTTGGCCGGGCGACCAGCTCTTGGACGAGTCTTGGTGGTTCCAACCTTCTTCCTTTTAAGAATGATGGAGGCCACTGTGTTCTTGGAGACCTTCAATGCTGCAGACATTTTTTGGTACCCTTCCCTAGATCTGTACCTCGACACAATCCTGTCTCAGACCTCTACGGACAATTCATTTGACATCATGGCTTGGTTTTTGCTCTGACATGCACTGTCAACTGTGGGACCTTATATAGACAGGTGTGTGCCTTTCAAAATCATATCCAATCAACTGAATTTACCACAGGTGGAATCCAATCAAGGATCATCAATGGAAACAACTAAATTTCGAGTCCCAAAGCGAAGGGTCTGAATTCTTAGGTAAATAAGGTTTTTCGGTTTTGTGGTTTCATACATTTGAAAAAAAATCTAAAAACCTGTTTTTCGATTGTCGTTATGGGGTATTGTGTGTAGATTGCTGAGGATTTCTTTTTATTTAATCAATTTTAGAATAAGGCTGTAACTTAACAAAATGTGGAAGAAGTCAAGGGGTCTGAATACTTTCTCTGTCTTATCTCTCAGAGAGAGATAAGACAGAGAGAGAGAGAGAGAGCGAGAGCAGGGGAGAGGGAAGAGAGAGCAAGGGAGAGAGCAGGGGAGAGGGAAGAGAGAGCAGGGGAGAGGGAAGAGTGAGCAGGGGAGAGGGAAGAGAGAGCAGGGGAGAGGGAAGAGAGAGCAGGGGAGAGGGAAGAAAGAGCAGGGGAGAGGGAAGAGAGAGCAGGGGAGAGGGAAGAGAGAGCAGGGGAGAGGGAAGAGAGAGCAGGGGAGAGGGAAGAGTGAGCAGGGGAGAGGGAAGAGAGAGCAGGGGAGAGGGAAGAGAGAGCAAGGGAGAGGGAAGAGAGAGCAGGGGAGAGGGAAGAGTGAGCAGGGGAGAGGGAAGAGAGAGCAGGGGAGAGGGAAGAGAGAGCAAGGGAGAGGGAAGAGAGAGCAGGGGAGAGGGAAGAGAGAGCAGGGGAGAGGGAAGAGAAGGAGGCAAGATTGAGGCGGAAGAATAGACAGCGTCAGGTGTAATGTTCATATTGGCTGACACAAGGGAAAAGCCAGCTTTTAAAGCGTTTAGCTTTAATTTCATTCAGGAGTGACATAATTGATTTTAATGAGATGTTTATAGAGTGAAGTGGCGCTGTTGCTAAATCATTTGCAAGGCTTGCTGCCTGCTTGGTTCTTCAGAGGCTCACACAGCACTGGGGAAAAGAGAGAAAAGCACTCAAGCATTCGCTGCCAAAATTCACACAGTTCCCCTTGCCACTCCCCCCCACCCACCCACCCTTCCTGTCTTTCTTCACTTTCACTTTTTACATCCATTCAACCTTGTGTAACTAGCAGAATTAGTTTTTTTTCTTGGTAATACTTTATTCTTATTTACATGTAGTTTTTCTTTATTTTCTGCACTAGTTATAGTAGATTCACATTGGTGCTAGTTGTCCATTAGGAACTGGCTGTAGGGGTGTTAATTGCGGCAGCAGTGTTCCCTGTGAATGTCCATTTGAATTGTGTATTTCTCATCCCACGAACCACCCGCTAACATGGCATCCAACACACTTTCACCACAGTGAAAAATTACAGTGGCAGCAGTAGTAATAATGGCATCTCAGACTTAAACCACCCTCCCCACTTCCCCCTCCCAGCCAGCCCACTCCGTGGCCCACCTTCTCTGCACTGTGATTGACAGGGGCCACACTAAACCAGAGTGATTATAAAGACACTTCTCTCTGGGAAGTTACTGAGGCAGTGTGGACAGCAGAGAATGGCCCCTTTCCTATTCTTCACCCCCTCCACCCCTCAGGGAAAGACAGACTGTCACTCTGCAGCTGGCGACCACACCACTCCACCACCCCTCGTCCTCCAGAGTGTCACCCACCCTGCAGCAGCTTCATTTCCCTTTTATTAACACCTTCTAAAATAGACATTATTAATATCACACATTTTATTCCTAAACTCCCACACCATGACACGACTGACAGTAACCACCCGCAACACCATATTATCATCCAAACTGCCGTCACAACCGCTTCCGGCAAACAATCAGGACAAGGGTGGGGAAATGACAGGTTTAGGTCCTGATTTATTCAGCAGAATAGCGGTTTCCAACGGCAACCCTCAGGCATGATGTCCATACAACAAACTTAAGGAGCTATTTTGATTGCTTTCCGATCAAGCGAGACAAACACTAATTAGATTTTTTTGAGGGACTGTGGAATTAGGGGTATGGAACTTGGAGCGGGGATGACTGGCATTTCTCTCTGATAAGTTGCTCTCATATCAGTCTCCTTACGCACTTCTGTTTACTGTCAGCCGTTTATTATTACAGAGAGTGAAGGAGTAAGCTGCAGATTCTGAGTCCCAAACGCCACCTTATTCCCCATATAGTACAGTGCTTTTGACCAGGGCCCATAGGGCACTATGTAGGGAATAGAGTGCCATTTGGTACACACCCAGTATGTTTTCAGAGATTAGAGATGTCTGGGTTTATCCTACCTTTTTATGATTGTTTGTCTAATGTGCTGTATGCTGTAGATGTCATGTCACCATGGTTTTTTGGCATATTAGAAAATTGCCCTTTCTTTGCTTTTCTTGCCCTCTTCCCTGTTCCTTTCTCTCCTCTCTTTTTGTTTCCTATAATAACGTTGTGTATTTTCATGATGGAAGTCTCACAGTCCAACTAAGTTAGGTAGGCAACGAGGATGCAACAGTTTGAATGGTTGACATCCCAATGAAATTATATCTATATGACACAGACATTCCATTGACTGTGATGTGATCATGTGATAATGTGATGATATGAATGATCTGTGATGTGGTTGGCGGGGATGATGACACATTGTCTCTCTTGTTGGAGACGGAAGCTGGTGTCATATTTCTGATGGTTGACATCCCACTGAGTTGGTGTGACGTAGCCTATTGACGGTGATGTGATGACATGATGAGGACACATTCTCTCTGTTTTTTTTCACAGACAGACGTTGCTCTCATGAACAGATGTGGGATCTTTATTTGATCACCCTGTTGCAAGAGAACTTTCCTGCAATGCAGAACATTTAAAACTTGTAGTATATTTGAGGTTTAAAAAGGCTTATGGATTTTGTAATTGCCACTTTGAAATGTTAGACTTGATATTCCCTTTTAGAAAAATGTATCAACCCCTACAAAAATCTCCATTACTTATAATCCACATAATAATTCACATTTGTGTTGCTGCAGGATTATTTTCCTGTTGTAGCAAACTGACTTATATTAACATCCTACATCTGTAGACTGATACATGTGGTGTGATCTAGTAATATGTGATGATTTGTGATGCGGTGATGACACATGGTCTCTCTGTTCCACATACAGACATTGCGTTCATGCCCGATGCTGTGACGTAGGCATCCAATTGAATGTGAAAATCAAATCAAATTGTATTGGTCACGTACACATATTTTTCAGATGTTAGCGCATGTGCAACAAAACGCTTCTGTTTCTGACTCCAACAGTGCAGTAATAAAGTGCCTGGCAGATATCTTAAACTGGAGTGTCGACCCACTACCTCAAGCACCAAACTTGACAAGATGGAGCTGCTCTTTCTCCTGGGGAAGGCCTGCACGCTCAAAGACCTCTCCATCACGGTTGACTCCACAGTGTCGCCCTCACAGAGTGCAAAGAACCTTGGCGTGCCCCTGGACGTCACCCTGTCATTTTCTGCAAACATCAAAGCAGTGACTCGCTCCTGCAGGTTCATGCTCTACAACATCTATTGAGTACGATCCTACCTCACACAGGAAGTGGCGCAGGTCCTAATTCAGGCACTTGTCCTCTCCCGTCTAGACTACTGTAACTCACAGTTGGCTAGGCTCCCCGCTTGTGCCATCAAATCCCTGCAACTTATCCAGAGCGCTGCAGCCCGCCTGGTGTTCAACTTTCCCAAGTTCTCCTATGTCACCCTGCTCCTCAGCACACTCCACTGGCTTCCAGTCGAAGCTCGCATCCCCTACAAGACCATGGTGCTTACCTATGGAACAGCAAGAGGAACTGCTCCTCCCTACCTTCAGCCTATGCTCAAACCCTACACCCCAACCCGAGCACTCCATTCTGCCACCTCAGGTCTCTGGCCCTTCCACCCCTATGGGAGGGCAACTCCCACTCAGCCGAGTCCAAGCTCTTCTCTGTCCTGGCACCCCAATGGTGGAACCAGCTTCCCCCTAAAAGCCTGAACCAGCACTTGCACTTGATCCCCTCCTGCCCTTTCAAGCTCTGACTCTACTGATAACTAAAATATGTAATATATATATATATATATATACAATGCGTTCAGAAAGTATTCCCACCCCTTGACTTTCTCCACATTTTGTTGTGTTAAAGCCTGAATTTAAAATTGATTAAATTGAGATTTTCTGTCACTGGCCTAGACACAATACCCCATAATGTCAAAGTGGAATTATGTTTTTAGATCAAAAATAAAATCAATAATAAATTAAAAGCTGAAATGTCTTGCGTCAATAAGTAATCAACCCCTTGCCTTTGAAATGGCAAGCCTAAATATGTTCAGAAGTAAAAATGTGATGTGTTTTGTGTTGGATTTACCCCAAACATAACACTTTGTATTCAGGACATAAAGTTAATTTATTTGGCACATTTTTAGCAGCTTCACTTTAGTGCCTTTTTGCAAACAGGATGCATGTTTTCTAATATGTTTCATTCTGTACAGGCTTCCTCCTTTTCACTCTGTCATTTAGGTTAGTATTGTGGAGTAACTACAATGTTGCTGATCCATCCTCAGTTTTATCATATCTCAGCCATTAAACTCTGTAACTGTTTTACCATTGCCCTCATGGTGAAATCCCTGAGCGATTTCCTTCCTCTCCGGCAACTGCGTTAGGAAGGACGCCTGTATCTTCGTAGTGACTGGGTGTATTGATACACCATCCAAAGTGAAATTAAGAACTTCACCAAGCTCAAAGGGATATTCAATGTCGGGCATTGTAAAACCTCCCTGGTCTTTGTGGTTGAATCTATGTTTGAAATTCACTGCTCAACTGAGGGATCTTACAGATAATTGTATGTGTGGGGTACAGAGATGAGGTAGTAATTCATGTTCAACACTATTATTGCACACAGTGCATCCGCTCAACTTATTATGTGACTTGTTATTAAGCACATTTTTACTTGTATTTATTCTTTTGCTCAGAAAACTTGGGGGGGAAATAAAACCACCTGCGGGCAAAATTTGGGGCGCCAGTTGGGGAACCCTGTCTTCGAAACTTACTCAGAAAGACTCACAGCTGTAATCACTGCCAAAGGTGATTTTAACATGTATCGTCTCAGGGGTGTGAATGCTTATGTAAAATAGATATTTCTGTATTTCATTTGTAATACATTTGCAAAAATGTTTAAAAAAATGTATTTGATCCATTTTGAATTCAGACTGTAACACAACACAATGTGGAATAAGTCAAGGGGTTTGAATACTTTCTGAAGGTACTGTATGTATATAATGTTATGTATAGACAGTATGGACAGTATATGAATAGGAAAGGTGTGTACAGCAGTAGTTATATAGGATGAGTCTTGACTAGAATACGGGTATATACATATGAAGTGGGTAAAATGGTATGTAAACATTATTAAAGTAAAATATACTTTTGACTGGTACTGTACAGTCATGGCCAAAAGTTTTGAGAATGACACAAATATTAATTTTCACAAAGTCTGCTACCTCAGTTTGTATGATGGCAATTTGCATATACTCCAGAATGTTATGAAGAGTGATCAGATGAATTGCAATTAATTGCAAAGTCCCTCTTTGCCATGCAAATGAACTGAATCCCCCAAAAACATTTCCACTGCATTTCAGCCCTGCCACAAAAGGACCAGCTGACATAATGTCAGTGATTCTCTCGTTAACACAGGTGTGAGTGTTGACGAGGACAAGGCTGGAGATCACTCTGTAATGCTGATTGAGTTCAAATAACAGGCTGGAAGCTTCAAAAGGAGGGTGGTGCTTGGAATCATTGTTCTTCCTCTGTCAACGATGGTTACCTGCAAGGAAACACGTGCCATCATCATTGCTTTGCACAAAAAAGGCTTCACAGGCAAGGATATTGCTGCCAGTAAGATTACACCTAAATCAACCATTTATCGGATCATCAAGAACTTCAAGGAGAGCAGTTCAGTTGTTGTGAAGAAGGCTTCGGGGCGCCCAAGAAAGTCCAGCAAGCGCCAGGACCGTCTCCTAAAGTTGATTCAGCTGCGGGATCGGGGCACCACCAGTACAGAGCTTGCTCAGGAATGGCAGTATGCAGGTGTGAGTGCATCTGCACGCACAGTGAGGCGAAGACTTTTGGAGGATGGCCTGGTGTCAAGAAGGGCAGCAAAGAAGCCACTTCTCTCCAGGAAAAACATCAGGGACAGACTGATATTCTGCAAAAGGTACAGGGATTGTACTGCTGAGGACTGGGGTAAAGTCATTTTCTCTGATGAATCCCCTTTCCGATTGTTTGGGGCATCCAGAAAAAAGCTTGTCTGGAGAAGATAAGGTGAGCGCTACCATCAGTCCTGTATTATGCCAACAGTAAAGCATCCTGAGACCATTCATGTGTGGGGTTGCTTCTCAGCCAAGGCAGTGGGCTCACTCACAATTTTGCCTAAGAACACAGCCATGAATAAAGAATGGTACCAACACATCCTCCGAGAGCAATTGCTCCCAACCATCCAGGAACAGTTTGGTGACGAACAATGCCCTTTCCAGCATGATGGAGCACCTTGCCATAAGGCAAAAGTGATAACTAAGCGGCTCGGGGAACAAAACATTGTTATTTTGGGTCCATGGCCAGGAAACTCCCCAGACCTTAATCCCATTGAGAACTTGTGTTCAAGAGGCAGGTGGACAAACAAAAACCCACAAATTCTGGCAAACTCCAAGCATTGATTATGCAAGAATGGGCTGCCATCAGTCAGGATGTGGCCCAGAAGTTAATTGATAGCATGCCAGGGCGGATTGCAGAGGTCTTGAAAAAGAAGTGTCAACACTGCAAATATTGACTCTTTGCATCAACTTCATGTAAATGTCAATAAAAGCCTTTGACACGTATGAAATGCTTGTATTATACTTCAGTATTCCGTAGTAACATCTGACAAAAATATCTAAAGACACTGAAGCAGCAAACGTTGTGGAAATTAATATTTGTGTCATTCTCAAAACTTTTGGCCACGACTGTAGATAGGGCGGGATAGAGTACCGGGTGGTAGCTAGCAACAGTGACTAAGTTCAGGGCAGGGTACTGGGCGGAGGCAGCCTAGTGGTGACTATTTAACAGTCTGATGGCCTGGAGATAGAAGCTGTGTTTTAGTCACTCGATCCCAGCTTTGATGCACATGTACTGTTTCCGCCTTCTAGATGGTAGCGGGGTGAACAGGCCGTGGCTCAGGTGGCTGAGCCCCTTGAGAATTTTCTTGCCGTTTCTGTGACACCGGTTGCTGTAGATGTCCTGGAAGGCAGGCAGTGTGATGCTTTGGACTGACCGTACCACCCTCTGGAGAGCCCTGCTTTTGCGGATGGTGCAATTGCCATACCAGGCGGTGATACAGTCCGACAGGATGCTCTCAGTGGTGCACCTGTAGAAGTTTGTGAGGGTCTTAGAGAGGGGCCAAGAAAAATGTCTTCAGTCTCCTGAGGTTGAAGAGGCACTGTAATGCCTTTTTCACCACACTGTCTGTGTGGATGGACCATTTCAGGTTTTCAGTGATGTGAACGCAGAGGAACTTGAAGATTTTCACCCTCTCCACTGCGGCCCCGTCGATGTGGAGGGGGGTGTGCTCTCTCTGCTGTCTCCTGAAGTCCATGATCAGCTCCTTCGTTTTGTTGATGTTGTTCTTTCCCTGGCACAACTCCGCCAGGGCCCTCACCTCCTTCCTGTAGGCTGTCTCGTCGTTGTTGGTAATCAGGCCTACCACTGTTGTTTCATCAGCAAACTTTATGATTGAGTTGAAGACGTGAGTGACCACGCAGTCATGATAGAACAGGGAGTACAGGAGGGGGCAGAGCATGCACCCTTGCGGGGCCCCCGTGTTCAGGAGCAGCGTGGTGGAGATGTTGTTGCCTACCCTCACCACCTGGGGTCAGCCCATCAGGAAGTCCAGGATCCAGTTGCAGAGGGCGGGTTTCAGACCCAGGGCCCTGATCTTAGTGATGAGCTTGGAGTGCACTATTGTGTTGAAGGCTGAATTTTAGTCAATGAACATACTGTACATAGGTATTCCTCTTGTCCAGATGGGATGGGGCAGTGTGCAGTTCAATGACGATTGCGTCTGTGGATCTGTTGGGGCGGTTTGAAAATTGTAGTGGGCCTAGGGTGTCGGGAAAGGTAGAGGTGACATGATCCTTAACTAGCCTCTCAAAGCACTTCATGATGACAAGAAGTGAGTGTTACGGGGCAATAGTCATTTAGTTCAGTTGCTTTCGCTTTCTTGGGTACAGGAACAATGGTGGACATATTGAAGCAAGTGAGGACAACATACTGATGAAATTATACAAACAAAAATATAAACCCAACATGTAAAGTGTTGGTCCCATGTTTCATGAGCTGAAATAAAAGATTCCAGAAATTTTCCATATGCTGAAAAAGCTAATTTCTCTCCAATGTTGGCCAGAAATGTATTTACATTCCTGTTAGCGAGCATTTCTCATTTTCCAATATAATCCATCCACCTGACAGGTGTGGCATATCAAGAAGCTGATTTAACAGCATGATCATTGCACAGGTGCACCTTGTGCTGGGGACATTAAAAGGCCACTCTTAAAATGTGAAGTTTTGTCACACAACACATTGTCACAGATGTCTCAAGTTTTGAGGGAGCGTGCAATTGGCATGCTGACTGCAGGAATGTCCTCCCGGGCTGTTGCCACATAATTTAATGTTAATTTCTCTAAAATAAGCCGCCTCCAACATAGTTTTAGAGAATTTGACAGTACGTCCAACCGGCCTCACAACTGCAGACCACGTGTAACCACGCCAGCCCAAGTGGGTGGGCCTATGCCCTCCCAGGCCCACCCATGACTGCACTCTTGCCCAGTCATGTGAAATCCATAGATTAGGGCCTTATTTATATATTTCAATTGACTGATTTCATTATGTGTACTGTAACTCCGTAAAAGCATTGAAATTGTTGCATGTTGCGTTTATATCTTTGTTCAGTATATATAAACATTTAAATTCTACATTCTCTCTGTTGTTTTCCAGACGGACGCTGCGCTCATGTACGATGCCGTGCACGTGGTGGCCGTGGCCGTGCAGCAGTCTCAGCAGATCACTGTCAGCTCCCTACAGTGCAACAGACACAAACCCTGGCGCTTTGGGAACAGATTCATGGCCCTCATCAAAGAGGTACGTAGTATTATACATTACACACCGGCCCACTGGAAAGGCAGGGGAGGGATGGACATGGAGAGAGAGAATGAATGAGTGAGAGATAGCCTACACACACATAGGAGAGAGAGAATGAAAGAGAGAGAGAACGCCTACACACACATAGGAGAGAGAGAAGGAAAGAGAGAGATAGCCTACACACATAGGAGAGAGAGACACAAGAGAGACATACAGCGAAACAAGCTGGATGGGCACAAGGGGGCGATCAAAGAAATCAATGTAAATTAAAGAAAAAGGCTTTGTTTTTACTGCATTTTTATATTATGTACATTCATAGTTCTCCGAGAGCAGCAACCATCTTAATCTTAAACCTGTCTCTCTGTTTTCATATCATGTCCCTACAGAATGGGTCTACATGATCTTAATCTGGGCTAATTATTCCTCAGTGTGCTAGATAGATTCTGGAAACTGGTGGCGGATAATCCAAACGTCCCTGTCTGTCAGTTAGGCAGTTAAAGAGCAAGATTGGCCCAGGCTATATTTAGGGTCTGTAAAGCCTAGCTACCTGTAACGTTCGTCTAAGTCGTCCTCCTCCTCAGACGAGGAGAGGCGAGAAGGATCTGAGGACCAATACGCAGCGAGGTATGCAGACATAATGCATTTATTAAATGAAAGACGAAACACGAAGTACACTTGAATTGATTACAAAATAACAAACGACGTAGACTGACCTGAACATAAGAACTTACATATAGACGAAGAACGCATGAAACAGGAACAGACTACCTAAAACGAACGAACAAACGAAACAGTCCCGTGTGGTATACACAGACACAGGAACAATCACCCACAAACAAACAGTGAGAACAGCCTACCTTAATATGGTTCTCAATCAGAGGAAACGTCAAACACCTGCCTCTAATTGAGAACCATATCAGGCAACACATTAACCCAACATAGAAACACATAACATAGACTACCCACCCCAACTCACGCCCTGACCAACTAAACACATACAAAAACAACAGAAAACAGGTCAGGAACGTGACACTACCGTGTTCTGTTCTGTTTGCTCTGTGAGATTTCACCAGAACCCTGCTAACACTCACACTGCTTCTGGCTGGGGGGTGGTGTGGCTGGAGGGTGGAGGGTGGGGAAGAGGAATGGAGGGATGAGGTTTTTGACATTTTAAAGCTCTTTGTCTCGAACCGCCGCACAAATAATCTCACATCTCGCCACCTCTAGTACTCTCTCTCTCTCTAAGCCTGTTGACCAGTACTAGGGTGGACACCAGCCAGCCCTCATAAAAGACACCGCTGTTTAGCCTGATGGTCTTTATACACCACTGCACTGTCGATCCAGAGTGACATACAGGGTAACATTACACTATCACTGCATGGCCACTGCATCACAGGCTAACACTGAACTATCACTGCATGGCCACTGCATCACAGGCTAACACTGAACTATCACTGCATGGCCACCGCATCACAGGCTAACACTGAACTATCACTGCATGGCCACTGCATCACAGGCTAACACTGAACTATCACTGCATGGCCACTGCATCACAGGCTAACACTGAACTATCACTGCATGGCCACCGCATCACAGGCTAACATTGAACTATCACTGCATGGCCACTGCATCACAGGCTAACACTGAACTATAACTGCATGGCCACTGTATCACAGGCTAACACTGAACTATCACTGCATGGCCACTGTATCACAGGCTAACACTGAACTATCACTGCCTGGCGGGTAGGAGCACTGGGCCAGTAACCGAAAGGTTGCCGAATCGAATCCCCGAGCTGACAAGGTAAACATATGTCGTTCTGCCTCTGAGCAAGGCAGGTATCCCACTGTTCCCCAGGCGCCGATGATGTGGATGTCGATTAAGGCAGCCCTCCGCACCTCTCTGATTCAGAGGGGTTGGGTTAAATGCGGAAGACACATTTCAGTTGTACTACTGACTAGGCATCCCCCTTTCCCTACACTATCACTGAATCACCACTGTATGACAGGCTAACATTACACTATCACTGAATCACCACTGTATGACAGGCTAACATTACACTATCACTGAATCACCACTGTATCACAGGCTAACATTACACTATCACTGAATCACCACTGTATTACAGGCTAACATTACACTATCACTGAATCACCACTGTATTACAGGCTAACATTACACTATCACTGAATCACCACTGTATCACAGGCTAACATTACACTATCACTGAATCACCACTGTATTACAGGCTAACATTACACTATCACTGAATCACCACTGTATTACAGGCTAACATTACACTATCACTGAATCACCACTGTATCACAGGCTAACATTACACTGTCACTGAATCACCACTGTATTACAGGCTAACATTACACTATCACTGTATTACAGGCTAACATTACACTATCACTGAATCACAGGCTAACATTACACTATCACTGAATCACCACTGTATCACAGGCTAACATTACACTATCACTGAATCACCACTGTATCACAGGCTAACATTACACTATCACTGAATCACCACTGTATTACAGGCTAACATTACACTATCACTGTATTACAGGCTAACATTACACTATCACTGTATTACAGGCTAACATTACACTATCACTGAATCACCACTGTATTACAGGCTAACATTACACTATCACTGAATCACCACTGTATTACAGGCTAACATTACACTATCACTGAATCACCACTGTATCACAGGCTAACATTACACTATCACTGTATCACAGGCTAACATTACACTATCACTGTATCACAGGCTAACATTACACTATCACTGAATCACCACTGTATCACAGGCTAACATTACACTATCACTGAATCACCACTGTATCACAGGCTAACATTACACTATCACTGAATCACCACTGTATCACAGGCTAACATTACACTATCACTGAATCACCACTGTATCACAGGCTAACATTACACTATCACTGAATCACCACTGTATCACAGGCTACCATTACACTATCACTGAATCACCACTGTATGACAGGCTAACATTACACTATCACTGAATCACCACTGTATGACAGGCTAACATTACACTATCACTGTATTACAGGCCAACATTACACTATCACTGAATTACCACTGTATTACAGGCTAACATTACACTATCACTGAATCACCACTGTATGACAGGCTAACATTACACTATCACTGAATCACAGGCTAACATTACACTTAACATACTACATCTATTTAACACGGATTCATTCAAAGGTACCAATTTCCACTGTTATTTTCAATATAACCATGTCCAACCACATAGGCAGGTAATTGTGGTTATTTCTTGGAAATTCACAATCTTCTTTCATCTAGTTCTCTCTTCCCAACAAAGAGGAACAATGTGACATTAATGAGCCTGTAATAACATGACATTAGATGTCATACTACAGGTTCTTTCTGAAATAACATTCGCTTTAAGTCAGTTGCTCTTGCTTCTCTAAGAAAAAGGCACAGAATTCAACATTTGCTATGCAATGTAACACAAGAGAGTTCTATCAAGGCACAAGGTGAGACCCAAATGCAGACACAGGAGGAAGATGGTTGGAGTCTTACAATGTTTAATAATCCAAAGGGGTAGGCAAGAGAATGGTCGTGGACAGGCAAAAGGTCAAAACCAGATCAGAGTCCAGGAGGTACAGAGTGGCAGACAGGCTCGTGGTCAAGGCAGGCAGAATGGTCAGGCAGGCTGGTACAGAGTCCAGAAACAGGCAAGGGTCAAAACCGGGAGGACTAGAAAAATGAGAATGCAAAAAGCAGGAGAATGGGGAAAAATCTGGTTGACTTGGAAACATACAAGACGAACTGGCACAGAGAGACAGGAAGCACAGGGATAAATGCACTTGGTAAAATAAGTGACACCTGGAGGGGGTGGAGACAATCACAAGGACAGGTGAAACAGATCAGGGCGTGACAAGTTCAGTGCTTAGGGCCACTTTTATGCTCGATTTTCAGCATTCCAAAGCAGTGCCTGTATCGTTACAGATTGGGGAATAACTATCTCACTGTTACTAAAGCAACGATCAGAATTACGTCTAAAAAGCGTCTGTGTCCTGGAGAAAACTGTATCGAGTTTGTGTATGTGGTATTAATAAGTAATATACAGTGTGTGTGTGTGTGTGTAGCATACCTTTGTGTGTTTGTACGCCTTGCTTAAAGGTGAACTCTAATGAATAATGAATGTCTCTATTTTGCTGAGAATGAGTGAGCTCCTGTGACTTCTTGCTCTTTGGTTATGATTAATCTCTCTCTCTCTCTTTCCCTCCTCCATCTCTTTCTCCTCACTCTCCATCCCTTTCTCCCTTTCTCCCTTTCACTCTCGCTTTCTCTCTCTGTCTCTTTCTCTGTCTCTCCTCCCTTCCTCCATCTCTTGCTTCCTACCCCTCTCTCTTTCTCTCCTCCAGGCCCACTGGGATGGCTTGACTGGGCGGATCACTTTCAACAGAACCAACGGCTTGAGGACAGACTTTGACCTGGATGTGATTAGTCTGAAGGAGGATGGACTGGAGAAGGTACTAAGGGAGTGTGTGTGTGTTTGTGTGTGTTTGAGTGTGTGTGTGTGTGTGTGTGTCTGTGTTTGTTTGTGTGTGTGTGTGTGTGTGTGTGTGTGTGTGTGTGTGTGTGTGTGTGTGTGTGTGTGTGTGTGTGTGTGTGTGTGTGTGTGTGTGTGTGTGTGTGTGTGTGTGTGTGTGTGTGTGTGTGTGTGTGTGTGTGTGTGTGTGTGTGTGTTTGAGTGTGCATGTTTATAATACATGACCATGTGTGCACGTCTATGGAGGAGATAATTCATTAAGAAAAGCTTGCCAACACAACAGATCCAAACACCAACCCACACAAACACACCCTCCTTACACACATGCTCCCCTGTGTGTGCCTCTCAGATGCTCCTGACCTCCTCGTCTCTCTCTGTGGCGTGTGTCTGCGCCTCCATGAATAATTTACTCTATTAATGAAAAAACCTTCAGGAGCCCTCCAACCTCATGAAGGCTGAATTAAACAGTTGATTTGCAATTACAAAGCAGCCATCTCTAAGGCCTCAGTAGTGGGCATCAGAGAGAGGAGCAGGGCTGTTGAGGCTGTAGTGGGTTGGTGCTGCAGAGCAGAGTGTCTGCTGAGATGAGAAGCCCTGTAGCGGGTAAGAGAATAACACAGCCAGGATGAGAGGCCCCTGCAGGCTCACTCCTCCTCCTCCTCCTCTTCTTTCTGCTTCCACCAACCCCTCCTTACACACTCACTCACATGCACACACATACACTCAGTACTCCACCTCTTCAGCTCAAGCACACATTCCCAGAATTCTCCAGCACCCTTAGGACACGGCTGACAGCAGGTTGAACTCTTAACTCTTAACCTGCGGGATGAGATATAAGAGCTGATCTAGGATCAGGATCTGCCTCTAGCTCTCTGTGGAAGAGGAGTGTGTGTGTGTGTGTGTGTGTGTGTGTGTGTGTGTGTGTGTGTGTGTGTGTGTGTGTGTGTGTGTGTGTGTGTGTGTGTGTGTGTGTGTGTGTGTGTGTGTGTGTCTGTGTCTGTGTTTGTGTGGGTGGGTGCGTGTTTGTAATAATGCACCTCACATCATATTTTCTCATAGACACACTCTCCCCTGAACAGTTTTTCTGCACGGAAGATATAACTGTAGTGCACTAAATGCTAATGTTTTGTCCGTGTTTTTCCCCTCAGATTGGAACATGGGACCCTCCTAGTGGCTTGAACATGACAGACCACCAGAAAGGGAAGACATCCAATGTCACAGACTCCTTAGCCAACAGATCTCTAGTTGTCTCCACCATACTGGTGAGTACCATTCCCTCTTTGCTCTGTGGTAGACACTTTTTGTCTATTCATAGAGAACTTAAATTGCTGTACTAGCTGTCAGCTAACTGGGTGCTATAACAGAGTTCTACCATGTCTATATAAGTGATTATGAATGCCCAGAACTGCTCTAAGACTTAATTGACTCCTTGGAAAAGGTGTTATTCCTTTTTAGTTTTCTTTGAAAAGTGCTCCACTTGATTTTCTCAGGATGGTCGTCGGCCTGTGAGCGAATTGAATGAAAGTAGCCAAAAGTACACCACTTTTAAATTACCAGTCCACACTTCACTTCACTGCTGTGGAGAGGTCCCTTTCCAATTGGTTGAGAACAGTTTCAGGCAGGGCTAATTGGCTGATTGATTGCCCAATAAGATTTCATGGTTTAAGGCTCTCTCTCTCTCTAGCATTTTATTAGTCCCTCTATTGAGTAGTTGTTTCTCTACCCAGTGATGTTAAACCCAGACATTCAGGGGAACTCTTGGGGAAGTTAAAGTGCCCTAGGCTCTCTAATGCTTCTCTATGAGTCACACAGACCAACTCACAGCTGTACTTCCTCAGGCTTCATCCAACCATCTTTGGCATTTTAGAAAAGCACTATAAACATCCTGTGTATTGTTATTATTCACTCTATAGAAGATTTATAAAAACATCTTTGCTTCAATGATGAGCGTGTAATGATGGGGCGGTGAGTCGGAAGCAGGTGAAACGTTTTAATAAAACAATAAAACCAAGAACATGACACTGATATACAAGAACAATACCAACTGGTGAGTGAACATAGGAGAGTGACATATAAAGGGGAGGAAATTATGAAGGTAATGGAGTCCAGGTGTGAATCATAATGATACACAGGTGCGCGTAATGATGAGTGCCAGGTGTGCGTAATAATGAATCCCAGAACCAGTGGTTAGTACTCTGGCGACGTCGTATGCCGGAGGGGAGGAGCAGACGTGACAGAGCGTATCACTCCCCATCCTGTGGTGTCTATCTGTTGGGGTGGAGTTGACTGTGAGTTGTAAAGAAAGTCTGCTCTGCTGCAGTAGGGATTCTGTAGGCTACACGACGACTCCATCCCTCCTATCTCCTCCGTCTGAAAGCCATACCAGAGTCCGCTGCAATTGACTCATCACGACTAAACAGTAAGCTTCTAGAATCAAGAAAGTTAAGGCAATTTACGATCCTATTATTAAGAACCAGAGCGTAAAAATAACAATATCAACCAAATTGCGGTTTGTCATTATTTATCCCGTGCTGCGCTTGCCTTACCTCTCCCATGCATGCTGCCGCTGTGCTCTGATTGAATTGCTGTTATTAGTTAAGACTCTAAATGTCTGTAATTGGTGCATCAGGATTGAGTCATGGGGAGATCTCGGATGGCTTTGAGGGGATGAGAAAAGAGGGAGGGCTGACAATAATTGGGTTTGTTACATTTGATTGATGCACACTTTTATCCAACTTCTCTTCATTTTCTTCATGCCAGACTGAAGGATTACGAGCCCCTCTTTAAAAGGTGGAGCTGTAATTAGTTTTCAATGCCTCAGAGATCTGAACTAATCAAAAGAGTTTTGGCCATTTTGTCAAGACCTCATATTGGTAATAGACTGGTGGTTAAATTGACAGTACTTCTAAGACCTCATACTGGTTGTTAAAGTCACAGTACTTCAAATACCTCATACTGTTATTATACTGGTGGTTAATGTCACAGTATGCCCATGTGGCAGTCCATAATGGGCATAGAGGGCAGTCCATAAGCGCAGTGAACAGAAACAGATCCCACCTCCTCTTGGCTACACTAGAGAATCCTCCTCACCCGGGGCACCAATCATAGTAGTGGATATAAACAGATCCAACCTCCTCTTGGCTACACTAGAGAATCCTCCTCACCTGGGGCACCAATCATAGTAGTGGACATAAACAGATCCAACCTCCTCTTGGCTACACTAGAGAATCCTCCTCACCTGGGGTACCAATCATAGTAGTGGACATAAACAGATCCAACCTCCTCTTGGCTACACTAGAGAATCCTCCTCACCCGGGGCACTAATTGTAGTAGTGCTATAGCCCCGTTTCCCTTGTGGGAGGGGCTTTTAGTATGGGAGAGAGAGGAAGAGAGAGAGAGAGAGAGAGAGAGAGAGAGAGAGAGAGAGAGAGAGAGGGAGGGAGAGGGAGGGAGGGAGAGGGAGAGGGAGGGAGAGGGAGAGTTAGAGAGAGAGAAAGAAAGAGGGAGAGAGAGAGAGAGAGAGAGAGAGAGAGAGAGGGAGAGTAGCCATAATAGGACATTTTAGTATGAGAGAGAGAGGGAGAGAGAGAGAGAGAGAGAGAGAGAGAGGAAGAGAGAGAGAGAGAGAGAGAGAGAGAGCGAGAGAGAGAGAGAGAGAGCGAGAGAGCGAGAGAGAGAGAGTGAGAGAGCGAGAGAGAGAGAGAGAGAGAGAGAGAGAGAGAGAGAGAGAGAGAGAGTTGGAGAGAGAGTTGGAGATAGTGAGAGAGAGTAGCCATAATAGGACATTTGAAGTGTCTCTATTCCTTTGTAATGTTTACTGTACATTTTTTATTGTTTTATTTCACTTTTGTTTATTATCTAGTTCACTTCCATTGGCAATTTAAATATATGTTTCCCATGCCAATAAAGCCCTTTGAATTGGATATTTAATATGAATATGTTATGTGCTCAGGTCTAGATCTGTGCTTCTAACCTTGGTGTTGTCTTTGTGTTACACACACACTCACACAAGCAATGCAAACAAGCCTCACAGTATAATAATGATCATGAATGAGACAGATGTGAAAAACTCAATAATTACCTCACACTGACAAATAACTACTGTAAAGGTTCATTAAGCTAAATGACGGTATAATCAACCATAAGTAGGTAGTGCAACACTATATCCTGTTGATTACCTGTTCTACTCATCATCTGTCAAACATGTCTCTCTGGCTCTGCACACCTGTAATGGCTGGGGGATCAGCTATATATGCATTATATTATAAACTCTTTTCCCCGTTCAGCGGAATCTGATTTTACACAACGCTTATCAAGGCTCTAGGGGAAGGAGTTGTTACTAAGGTAACAGGCGATGGGAATCTAAAGAAATGAATAGACAAATCAACCTTTCAAGCTTATTTACTTTATTTATTTGTCTTTTCATACACTTCATGGCTCCTCTTTTGGTTTCTTTAGTCAAAGCACAGACACTCAAGTCGCTGAATTTCTTCACTAACCAACTTTGAAATCAAACCTGTTTCAAATATACACTAGATGACCAAAATTATGTTGACACTCATTCCAAAATCATGGGCATTAATATGGAGTTGGTCCCCCATTTGTTGCTACAGCAGCCTCCACTCTTCTGGGAAGGTTTTCCACTAGATGTTGGAACATTGCTGCAGGGACTTGCTTCCATTCAGCCACACGAGCATTAGTGAGGTCGGGTGCTGATGTTGGGTCGATTTGGCCTGGCTCACAGTCGGCGTTCCAATTCATCACAAAAGTGTTCGATGGGGATAAGGTCAGGCTCTGTGCAGGCCAGTCAAGTTCTTCCACACCGATCTTGACAAACCATTTCTGTATGGACCTCACTTTGTGTTCATGCTGAAGCAGGAAAGGGCCTTCCCCAAACTATTGCAACACAGAATCACAGAATCATCCAGAATGCCATGGGCAAAAAGTTCTACAGCTGCACCATCGAGAGCATCCTGACCGGTTGCATCACCACCTGGTATGGTAACTGCTCGGCATCTGACCGTTAGGTGCTACAGATGGTAGTACGGCCCAGTACATCACTGGGGCCAAGCTTCCTACCCTCCAGGATCTATATACTAGGCGGTGTCAGAGGAAAGCCCAAAAATGGTCAAAGACTCCAGTCACCGAAGTCATAGAATGTTTTCTCTGCTACCTTACGGTAAGCGGTACCGGAGCGCCAAGTCTAGAACCAAAAGCTCCTTAACGTCTTCTACCCCCAAGCCATAAGACCGCTGAACAATTAATCAAATGCCCACCAGATTATTTACATTGACCCCCCCATTCGTTTTTTACACTGCTTCTACTCGCTGTTAATTGTCTATGCATAGTCACTTCACCCCTACCTACATGTACAAATTACCTCAACTAACCTGTACCCCTGCACATTGACTGCTGTATATAGCCTCGTTATTGTTATTTTATTGTGTTACTTTTTATAATTTTTTACTTTAGTTTATTTGGTAAATAAACTAAATATTGAACTGCACTGTTGGTTAAGGACTTGTAAGTAAGCATGTTGTATTCGGCGCATGTGACAAGTAAAGTTTGATTTGATTGTATACTGTAGCATTAAGATTTCCCTTCAACTGGAACTAAGGGGCCTAGCTCAAACAATGAAAAACAGCCCCAGACCATTATTCCTCATCCACCAAACTTTACAGTTGGCACTATGCATCTGGGCAGGCACCATTCTCCGGGCATCCGCTAAACTCAGACTCGTCCGTCGGACTGCCAGATGGTGAAGCGTGATTCATCACTCCAGAGAATGCCTTTCCAATGCTCCAGAGTCCAATGGTGATGATCTTTACACCACTCTAGCCGACGCTTGGCATTGCGCATGGTGATGTTAGGCTTGTGTGCGGTTGCTCGGCCATGGAAACCCATTTCTTGAAGCTCCCGATAAACGGTTCTTGTGCTGATGTTCCTTCCAGAAGAAGTTTGGATCTCGGTAGTGAGTGTTGCAATCGAGGACAGACAATTTTTATGCGCTATGTGTTTCAGCACTCGGCGGTCCCGTTCTGTGAGCTTGTGTGGCCTACCACTTCGCAGCTGAGCCATTGTTGCTCCTAAACATTTCCACTTCACAATAACAGCACTTACAGTTGACCGGGGCAGCTCTAGCAGGGCAGGAATTAGTCAAACTGACTTACATTTACATTACAGTCATTTAGCAGACGCTCTTATCCAGAGCGACTTACAGTAGAGTGCATACATTTTATAACCTTTTTTTTATTTATTTTTTTATTTATTTTTTACATACTGAGACAAGGATATCCCTACCGGCCAAACCCTCCCTAACCCGGACGACGCTATGCCAATTGTGCGTCGCCCCACGGACCTCCCGGTTGCGGCCGGCTGCGACAGAGCCTGGGCGCGAACCCAGCCCAGCCTGGGCGCGAACCCAGAGACTCTGGTGGCGCAGCTAGCACTGCAATGCAGTGCCCTAGACCACTGCGCCACCCGGGAGGGACTTGTTGGAAAGGTGACATCCTATGACGGTGCCACATCTTCAGTAAGGCCATTCTACTCTGAATGTTTGTCTATGGAGATTGCATGGCTGTGTGCTCGGTTTTATACACCTGTTGCTGAAATAGCCGAATCCACTAATTTGAAGGGGTGTCCACATACTTTTGTATATATATGTATTTTTCATAAATAGGGTTTTTGTAGTATTAGTTGATTATTTTAAAGTTGTTCATCATAATTTCTAGTTTGACCACTTCTAACTATAAGAGTCCAACTTTGAATAGGCAGTAGTCCTATGTGTACCATGACTCCACATCACACGTGTGAGATTTTGCTACTGATAAGGTTGCACTATGCTCTTTTTCACTTTAGAAATGGTGCAGCTGATGTGAAAAGGCTTCTTCTCTGACACATTACATACATACAACACGAAGAATCACACCCTGGAACCAATCGTAGTAGTGCTCGCCAACAGATCACACCTCTTATAGCCTTGTTTCCCGTGTGGGATGGGCTCATCTCTGCCAATAGGTATTTAGTATGACAGACATAAAGAACATTTACTTGAAACAGAATTTGATGTTGACTTTTATTTACTACAGTTGCGAGAAAAATGAGTTGCCGATCGGATTGAATTAAAAGGTACAAATCCACACACGCTCTGTCGGGCTCCCCGAGGATCAAAGGAGTCGAGAGAGAGAGAGAGAGAGACACGAGAGAGAGAGAGAGAGAGAGACACGAGACACGAGAGATGAGAGAGAGAGAGAGAGACACGAGACACGAGAGAGAGAGAGAGACACGAGAGATGAGAGAGAGAGAGAGAGAGAGAGAGAGAGAGAGAGAGAGAGAGAGAGAGAGAGAGAGACAGAGACAGAGACAGAGACAGAGACAGAGACAGAGACAGAGACAGAGACAGAGACAGAGACAAGACAGAGAGAATGAATCAGCTTTGTTTGCATTATATAATAAACCATTTTCCCCATATAGCGGAATCTGATTTTTCACAGTGCTTATCAAGGCCCCAAGGATAAGGAGTCGTTACTAAGGTAACAGGTAAAGGGGATCTAAATAAATTAATAGACCAGTCAACTTTTCAATCTCTTCATACACTCTTCATAGCTATTCAAGGTACATACATTCAAGCAACTATTTATCTTCACTAATTGACTTTGAAATCAGAATTATTTAAAATATATTTCATAAACAGCATATTGGTTGTATTATTTGGCTATTTCAGAATTGTTCATCACTATTTCTAGTTTGACCATTTCAGATTCTTCGAGTTAAACTTTGATTAAGCAGCGAGCCTATGGGAAGTCTTCCATGACTCTACATGACACGTAGAGAGCACTGAGTGGGTTCTCTTGTTCTTTGCTCTAGGCGGTAGCCTCGTAGCATACTGGCCCAATCATTATACAACTAAAATAAATGCTCAAATGAGTCAGCATCATTGGGACACATTATTTTCATTGGGACACATATTCAATTTTAGAAGAATCAAGGTGATTTTGCATTCAAGGGTGAGTGACTCTCCAGATCAGCAGTATAACATACAGAAGTACTTTAATGAGGTTTGCTATACAGAGATAGCTAGCTAGTCCTTTTTGATTTTCTTTCCTCCCTGGTGAAAAACAAGTGTTGTAAAATACTTTCATTTGTTGTCCTATGGACAGACAGGCAGACTAATAAGGTGTTAGGTGTTAATGGGCCCACTGCCTGTTTATGATAATTACACTCCTTCACAGTTGACAGAAGGTGAGAGGTTATACGCTGCTAATGGGCTGACAATAGCTACATTGTGCTCATTGTGCTAGATAATACATATTCCAATGAAAAACATGGCAGCACTGAGAAAGAGGCCTATTCAGAGAGAGGAGATTACAGTTTATGTCTAACAGTGGGAGGGGGGCTAAAGGCCTGTCCATGTCATTACAAACGACTTAAATAGCATACTGGAGCATTCATGTATGTTACAATTGATGTCCTCATGGGTGAATGATTTACATTGGTAATTATTGTTGACTGCTCGTTAGCCCCTATCTTTGTTGTATGAGAGGTTGTGGTTCTGCCAGAAACACAACAGAGGGCCACCATTGTTCCTGTTCCCAAGAAAGCTAAGGTATCTGAGCTAAACGACTATCGCCCCGCAGCACTCACTTTCGTCATCATGAAGTGCTTTGAGAGACTAGTCAAGGATCATATCACCTCCACCCTACCTGACACCCTACACCCACTCCAATTTGCTTACCGCCCCAATAGGTCCACAGACGATGCAATCACAATCACACTGCACACTGCCCTAACCCATCTGGACAAGAAGAATACCTATGTAAGAATGCTGTTCATCGACTACAGCTCAGCATTTAATACCATAGTACCCTCCAAACTCATTAAGCTCGAGATTCTGGGTCTCAACCCCGCCCTGTGCAACTGGGTCCTGGACTTTCTGACGGGACGCCCCCAGGTGGTGAGGGTAGGAAACAACATCTCCACCCCACTGATCCTCAACACTGGGGCCCCACAAGGGTGCGTTCTCAGCCCTCTCCTGTACTCCCTGTTCACCCATGACTGCGTGACCATGCACGCCTCCAACTTAATCATCAAGTTTGCAGACGACACTACAGTAGTAGGCTTGATTACCAACAACGACGAGACGGCCTACAGGGAGGAGGTGAGGGCCCTTGGAGTGTGGTGTCAGGAAAATAACCTCACACTCAACGTCAGCAAAACAAAGGAGATGATCGTGGACTTCAGGAAACAGCAGAGGGATCACCCCCCTATCCACATCGACGGGACAGTAGTGGAGAAGGTGGAAAGTTTTAAGTTCACATCACGGACAAACTGAAATGGTCCACCCACACAGACAGCGTGGTGAAGAAGGCGCAACAGCGCCTCTTCAACCTCAGGAGGCTGAAGAAATTTGGCTTGTCACCAAAAACACTCACAAACTTTTACAGATGCACAATCGAGAGCATCCTGTCGGGCTGTATCACCGCCTGGTACGGCAACTGCTCCGCCCACAACTGTAAGGCTCACCAGAGGGTAGTGAGGTCTGCACAACGCATCACCGGGGGCAAACTACATGCCCTCCAGGACATCTACACCACCCGATGTCACAGGAAGGCCAAAAAGACCATCAAGGACAACAACCACCCGAGCCACTGCCTGTTCATCCCGCTATCATCCAGAAGGCGAGGTCAGTACAGGTGCATCAAAGCTGGGACCGAGAGACTGAAAAACAGCTTCTATCTCAAGGCCATCAGACTGTTAAACAGCCATCACTAACATTGAGTGGCTGCTGCCAACATACTGACTCAAATCTCTAGCCACTTTGATAATTAAAAATTGGATGTAATAAATGTATCACTAGTCACTTTAAACAATGCCACTTTATATAATGTTTACATACCCTACATTACTCATCTCATATGTATATACTGTACTCTATACCATCTACTGCATCTTGCCTATGCCGTTCGGCCATCGCTCATCCATATATTTATATGTACATATTCTTATTCATTCCTTTACCCTTGTGTGTAAAAGGTAGTTATTGTGAAATTGTTGGATTACTTGTTAGATATTACTGCATGGTCAGAACTAGACGCACAAGCATTTCGCTACACTCGCATTAACATCTGCTAACCATGTGTATGTGACCAATAACATTTGATTTGATTTGATTTGAACCTTTTACTGCAGTGGGCTAAATCAGGGTTACTCAGAGTGTTTCTTGGTAGTCTTAAACAAACCTACTTTGAATCGAAAGTATACATCTCACACACATTGTTATGGGCTTAAAAAAAGAAACCTGTACCATGTCACGTTTAGAGTTGAAATGTATAATTGTTTTTGTTTGCGTCACAATAATACACTTTAAGTACATCACAGAAGACTGAAATGTAACAACACCGCTTGACATAGAAACACCAGATTTCCGGCTGTTAAAACTTCTCATGGATAGGGGGCAGCATTTTCACGTTTGGATGAAAAGCGTGCCCAGAGTAAACGGCCTGCTACTCAGTCCCAGTTGCTAATATATGCATATTATTAGTAGATTTGGATAGAAAAACTCTGAAGTTTCTAAAACTGTTTGAATGATGTCTATGGGAAAAACACAACTCATATGGCAGGCAAAAACCTGAGAAAAGAATCCAACCAGGAAGTGGGAAATCTGAGGTTGGTCGTTTTTCAACTCATTCCCTATTGAAGATACAGTGGGATATGGGTCATGTTGCACTTCCTAAGGCTTCCACTAGATGTCAACAGTCTGTAGAGCCTTGTGTGATGCCTCTACTGTGAAGTGGGGCCGAATGAGAGGGGGATGAGTCAGAGGTCTGGCAGAATGCTTTAAGCTCGTGACGCTCTTTCACGTGAGAGCGAGCTCTGTTCCATTTGCTTTTCTGAAGACAAAGGAATTCTCCGGTTGGAGCATTATTGAAGATTTATGTTAAAAACATCCTAAAGATTCATTCTATACTTCGTTTGACATGTTTCTACGACCTGTAATATAACTTTTTGGACTTTTCGTCCGTACTTTCCGCTGGACTTGCACGCGCATTGTGAGTTTGGATTTGTTTACCAAACACGCTAACAAAAGGAGGTAGTTGGACATAAATGATGAACTTTATGGAACAAATCAAACATTTATTGTGGAACTGGGATTCCTGGGAGTGCATTCTGACGAAGATCATCAAAGGTAAGTGAATATTTATAATGTTATTTCTGACTTATGTTGACTCCAACATGGCGGATATCTTCTTGGGTTGTGTTGGTCTCTGAGCGCCGTACTCAGATTATTGCATGGTTTGCTTTTTCCGTAAAGTTTTTTAAAAATCTGACACAGCGGTTGCATTAAGGAGAAGCATATCTTTAAATCTGTGAATAACACTTGTATCTTTTATCAATGTTTATTATGAGTATTTCTGTGATTTGATGTGGCTCTGTGCAAATTCACGGGATGTTTTGGAGGCAAAGCCAAATGCAAACTGAGGTTTTTGGATATAAATATGATCTTGATCGAGCAAAACATACATGTATTGTGTAACATGTTGTCCCGGGAGTGTCATCTGATGAAGAATATCAAAGGTTAGTGATTAATTTGATCAATATTTCAGCTTTTTGTGACTCCTCTCTTTGGTTGGAAAATCTCTGTATGTGACTAGTTGCTGACCTAACATAATGATATGTTCTGCTTTCGCCGAAAAGCTTTTTTGAAATCGGACACTGTGGTTGGATTAACGAGAATTTTATCGTTAAAATGGTGTCTAATATTTGTATGTTTGAGAAAATTGAATTATGAGATTTCTTTTGATTGAATTTGGCGCCCTGCAATTTCATTGGCTGTTGGCGAGGGGTTCCGCTAGCGAAAAAAAAATATATATATATACCCTACAGTGTAGAAGTTTGGGGTCACTTAGAAATATCTTTGTTTTTGAAAGAAAAGCAAAATTTTTTGTCCATTAAATTAACATCAAATGAATCAGCAATGCAGTGTAGACATTGTTAATGTTGTAAATGACTATTGTCGCTGGAAACGACAGATTTATTATGGAAGATTTACATAGGTGTACAGAGGCCCATTATCAGCAACCATCACTCCTGTGTTCCAATGGCACACTGTGTTAGCTAATCCAAGTTTATAATTTTAAAAGGCTAATTGATCATTAGAAAACCCTTTTGCAATTATGTTAACACAGCTGAAAACTGATGTTCTGATTAAAGAAGCAATACAACTGGCCTTCTTTAGACTAGTTGAGTATCTGGAGCAGCCTTCATTTCTCAGAACAAGAATAGACTGACGAGTTTCAGAAGAAAGTTATTTGTTTCTGGCCCTTTTGAGCCTGTAATCGAACCCACAAATGCTGATGCTTTTTTTGGAAAATGTGCTTTTCTTTCAAAAACAGGGACATTTATAAGTGACCCAAACTTTTGAACAGTAGTGTATAACTTAATAACATTCCACACGAGGCCACTAGTCATTTGACTGCATGAAAGGGCTACAGCAGGGTATTTACTTTAAACGTAAAATGTTTAGTTCTCTGTTAGGTTTATAGAAGCTTTTCAGTCACCTTTGTCAGTGTCCTCTCTCTCTCTCTCTCTCTCTCTCTCGCTCGCTCTCTCTCTCGCTCTCTCTCTCTCTCCTTCTCTCTCTCTCCTTCTCTCTCTCTCTCTCTCTCTCTCTCTCTCTCTCTCTCTCTCTCTCTCTCTCGTCTAGATGTTCTTAATTGGTTTACTAAATCTTTCCCCCTTTCAAATACTGTACATCAAATACTTTTTGAGTGCACTGCACAGAGGCCGTGTCCGCTTCAAAGTTAAACTTCAGGTGGCTTTGCCAGACTACCCATCATGCATCGCACCTTTATGCCCTTGAACAACCTCTTTTTTTTAGCTGGCTCCTCACCACTCCTCTGACTAGGTTACAAACAGAGAGAGGAGGAGAGAGGAGAGCTGCTGATAAGGTCTATAGATAGATAGAGAGGGTGGGAATGTTTAAAAGGACCAATACAGGAGACAGGAGAGAAAGGGAAAGCTAGTGAGGAAGACAGAACGTGATGGGGGGGAGAGAAAGAGAGAGAGAGAAAACAAGACAGAAAGAGGGGGAGAAAGAGAGAGAAAGAGATCTCTTTGAGTTGGATAGCAGATCATTAGGCTAGTCGGCTATATTATTGATCCCTTTCAATTCCCTGACCGAAGATGGTTGTAGTGGTCAGAGAATAATCACACCAAACCAAAGCAATCAGTTATATCACTCGGCATGTACAGTGCATTCGGAAAGTATTGAGACCCATTGACTTTTTCCAAATTTTTTACATTACAACCTTATTCTAAAATTGATTCAATTGTAAAAAAAAAAAAAAAAAATGTAAATCATCAATCTACACCAATAACCCATAATGACAAAGCAAAACTGTTTATTTTTGTATTTTTCCTAAGGAAAAAAAACGGAAATATGACATTTACGTAAGTTTTCAGACCCTTTACTCAGTACTTTGTTGAAGAACCTTTGGCGTTTGGAAATTGCTCGCAAGGATGAACCAGACTTGCGGAGGTCTTGGCTGATTTCTTTTGATTTTCCCATGAGGTCAAGCAAAGAGGCACTGAGTTTGAAGGTCGGCCTTGAAATACATCCACAGGTACACCTCCAATTGACTCAAATGTTGTCAATTAGCCTATCAGAAGCGTCTAAAGCCATGACATCATTTTCTGGAATTTTCCAAGCTGTTTAAAGGCACAGTCAACTAAGTGTATGTAAACTTCTGACCCACTGGAATTGTGATACAGTGAATTATAAGTTAAATAACTGTCTGTAAACAATTGTTGGAAAAATACTTGTGTCATGCACAAAGGAGATGTCCTAACCGACTTGCCAAAACTATAGTTTGTTAACAAGAAATGAATGGAGTGGTTGAAAAACCACTTGAGTTTTACTGACTCCAACCTCCAAACTTCTGACTTCAACTGTAAGTAACAATACTTTAAAGTTCTACTTAAGTAGTTTTCTTTTGTATCTGTACTTTACTTTACTATTTATATTCTTGACAAGTTTTACTTTCGCTTCACTATACTCCTAAAGAAAATAATACTAGTACTCGTTACATTTTGAATGCTTAGCAGACAGTAAAATGACCCAATTCACGCACTTATCAATCCCTGTTGAATCCCCTGCTTCTGATTTGGTGGACTCATTAAACACAAAATCTTAATTTGTAAATGATATCTGCGTGTTGTAGTGTGCCCTTGGCTATCCGTAAATAATATTTAAAAAAATAATTGTGCTGTCTGCATAATATAAGCTATTTTAAATGATTTACACTTTTACTTCTACTTTTGATACTGAAGTATATTTTTGCAGTTATATTTACTTTTGATACTTAAATATATTTTAAACCAAATACTTTTCGACTTTTACTCAAGCAGTATTTTACTGGGTGACTTTCACTTTTACTTGAGTCATTTTCTAGTAAGGTATCTTTACCTTTACTCAAGTATGACAATTGGGTATTTTTCCACCACTGACCAATAGATGCTACTACATGTGTTAGCATCTCCTTGTTCTCATCAAATCTCTGAGCCAGTAAAATGTGTGAAAGCTGCTTGAGATCCGACATGATTTTGTTTGTATCGTGGCATGCCACAATTATATGGTAAACAACACCTGTTTGATAATATATTCTCTGCCTGATTTTACTAAGAGAGATGGGGGTAGAGGGGAGAGAGGGATGGAAAGAGAGAGAGAGATGAGAGAAAGCGAGAGAGAGATATATAGTGGAGAAAGCAAGAAAGAGGGTGAGTGGGGTAGATAAAAAGAGAAAGCGAGAGAGAGAGAGGCAGCGAACGAGAAAGGGAGGGGAAGAGAGCGAAGAGGAAGAGAGGATCCAGAGAGTGAAAGAGGACATTAGTCATCTCCCCAGCTGTTAGTACTAACAAAGAGGATGTGCTGGCTCCTGTTCTTTTGTCAGTTTATCAGCATCTCTGATCTTATTTACAAAGCATCTGGTGGGGACAGGCCTCCAGCCAGCATGTTCAGCCTTAGAGGAGAGGAGGGGAGGACCGAGTCAGAGATATGGAGGATTATCTCTTATTATGGTCATGCTTCCATCACTTCGTGCACATTGTACCACATTTCTGAGACTGCATGCCATTACTCCACACACACACACACATACACCCTCCTGGTTTTAGCAGCAGTGGTCCTTCCCCTTCTGTTCCCCTCCCTCTCTCCTGTAGCCAGTGTGTGTCCAGGCACGTCAGGCTCAAAGCCTATCTCACACATCATGCACACTCACAGAAAGGCCTTATCAGAGTGGAAAAGATACTAATCCTTACCTCCAGAGACTGATCCAGTGTTCCTCCACCCCTGTCCTCTCTCCAACCTAACAGGTGGAGCCCTATGTGATGTTCAAGAAGTCGGACAAGCCCCTTTACGGTAATGACCGCTTTGAGGGTTACTGCGTCGACCTGCTGAGGGAGCTGGCTAGCATCCTGGGGTTCACCTACGAGTTGCGTCTGGTGGAGGACGGCCGCTACGGGGCCCAGGACGAGACCACGGGCCAGTGGAACGGCATGGTCAAGGAGCTGATCGACCATGTGAGTCTGGACCTACCTCACTACTTAAATTATTAAAGTTTAATTAATGAGGTGGTAAACAGCTAGAGGGCGTGGGAGGGAATGTATTTTGTCAGAAGTGTGTGTGACAAGGGTTTGTATAGTTGTATTTTTTATGACAAACATGTTTTTGAGAGAGAGAGAGAGAGAGAGAGAGAGAGAGAGAGAGAGAGATAGAGAGAGAGAGAGAGAGAGAGAGAGAGAGAGAGAGAGAGAGAGAGAGAGAGAGAGAGAGAGAGAGAGAGAGAGAGAGAGAGAGAGAGAGAGAGAGAGATCCCATTCTCGTTCCTGACCGGGTGTACAGCTTGGATTCTGGCTTGACTCGTTTCCCCTGCAGAGCTTATTAAAACAAACACACACACACACTCTCTCACACACTGCCCACGGACTATATCATTAAGTTTGACAAAGTAAGACCCAGATAGTATAAGCTCTGCACAGGCAGGCAGAAAAATAACAGGCTCGCCGCAGCCAATGCTCAATATCTGACCCCATTAAATAACACTGCATCTCCCTCAACTGTGGTACACTGGACCGACGGCCATGTTTGTTTTGATCATGCGGAGGCTGGAGGGAGAGGGATCCCAGAGATTTGACACACACAGGGCCCAATTCCTGTGAGGTGATTGGAGCGTTGGCCGTTATGTAGATGTAGACCCACCTATCTCTAGACAGCAAAGGATGCATCCCAAATGGCACCCTATTTCCTAGATACATGTAGTGCACTACTTTTGACCAGAGCCCTAACGTAGTGCACTATATAGGGAATAGGGTGGCATTTGGGACTCATTAATACTGTAGGCAGGCAGGATCTGTGGTGGACAAAACAGACAGTAATTGGCCTGGACAACCCTTCACAGGAGTCTACACTAGCTCGGCTCTCCAGGACATGGTGAATTGAGCTGAAGAAGCTGAACATATCCAATCAAATGGAGTTGAAGGAAATCACTGGTGCTCTCTGACTAATGCTTAGTGTCATAGAACTAGAGTAGTGTAGATGAACCAGGATACATTCAGTTGAAATAGGACCTAGACATGAGCTACATTAAGTGATCTAAATCGTATTGCGTCTCACTTGGCCTTAAATGACATGGAACAGATAAAGACAGCCTACCTCGTATGACTACAGATGATGTCCTGTTTAATATCAGAAATAGTTCTTCATACATTATAGTGGCCGGGACCAAACCACCTCATTCAATCTAGATTGATGTATGACAACCTTGATGGGGACAAACAGGATATTTCATTGGGAAATGATGTTGTTGACCTTGCTGTGAGTGTTTAGCATGTACCTGTGTCACAATGGAGCCGCAGATTGATCAACCACACAGAGGTTTAACCTCACATAGAGACCGGATTGGTTGGGATGTTTCGGATATGCCTTGGGCCCAATTGAAAGGTCAAGCTCAACATACTGTATTAACATGAAGAAGGACTCGCACTCTGAGCCATGGCGGATGGATACGTATGGATGGAATATGAGTGATGAGGCTGTGGAAGAATGTAGATAAAAAAGTAGAACCCCTGATTCAGTGTTGTGAAGAAATAGGGTTATTATGAAATAACAACTAAATATGATTCTCTCAGATCAGAGACACAATATAACATGTGGATGTCTGTGTTCTTATGAGTATGGCGATTGGTTGAACGTTATCTTGTTTTCTGGGAACAACTTCTTCCATCGCTCAAGCCCTCCCTCCTCCACCCTGACACTCCTCTGCCCCAGTGGCTGTGGTTGATAGGACCATCCATCCTCTAAATGGGGTGGGGGTGTAAAGGGAGGGAGGATTGCCTTAGTTTAGGTTCAACGTCAGACAAGGAAAGGATGTATGTGAGATGGAGGGATAGAAAGAGCGTATACAAGGGGAGGGGGGTTGTGAGGGAGAGAGTGTGTGGAGGAGCGAGCGAGAGGGAGAGAGAGAGAGAGCAAGAGCTAGAAGGGCTCTAAATTTCCTCCTAAGTGCCGTGGGACGGACTCTGCGATGTGTAAAGGCACTGTTTTCTTAATTTGATTGGCTCTAAACGCTTCCTGCGTCTCTGACTTACAGCCTATCCTTCTTCCCTTTTATGTTGTCTGTTGACAGAAAGCTGATCTGGCAGTGGCTCCCCTGGCCATCACCTACGTGAGGGAGAAGGTCATCGACTTCTCCAAGCCCTTCATGACACTGGGGATAAGTATCCTCTACCGCAAGCCCAACGGAACCAACCCTGGGGTCTTCTCCTTTCTCAACCCCCTCTCACCCGATATCTGGATGTATATTCTGCTGGCTTACTTGGGTGTCAGTTGTGTGCTGTTTGTCATAGCCAGGTAACACGTTAGTTCCAGTAATCAATCAATCAATCAATCAAATGTATTTATAAAGCCCTTCTTACATCAGCTGATGTCACAAAGTGCTGTACAGAAACCCAGCCTAAAACTAAATCACTGCTAATTCATTCACATACTATTATATGCTAACGTCTTAATTATTTAACCTTGCCCCATCTGACTAACAAGATAGTCTCTCGGTGATTATGTTACAATCTTGACACTAAGTGGACAAAATCTGCTCACTACCATTACCAATACCTACTCACTCAGATGACACAGACTTTATAGCTAGCCCCATACTGAAACATTCAGAAACACATTCACTCAAACTTTTAATAATGCAACCAACTTTGAAGAAAAAGGTACACAGATAAAAGTCTATATATCTGAGGAAAGTAGATGTTCCAGCACACAAAGACACTTCCCTTCCAGCCTTCTCTCCCAGTATAATGGAGGGAGGGCTGAGTGTTACCTATCGGCAGGCAGGCAGCTGCTGTTAAGTGATTCCTGGGCAGTCTCTGTGTCTCCACACATCACTGCTGTTCCCTGGTCTGCCACAACTATCTGCTGCTCAGGAGATAATGCACACAAACACAAACCTTATGATCAGAGACGTTAAACCAGCCGTTTCAGGACTGTGTGTGTGCAGTATGTGTGTATGTACAGTACCAGTCAAAAGTTTTGACTCACCTACTCATTCTTTTTCTTTATTTTTACTATTTTCTACATCGTGAAGACATAAAAACTATGAAATAACACATATGGAATCATGTAGTAACCAAAAAAGTGTTAAACAAATCAAAATATATTTATAATTGAGATTCTTTAAAGTAGCCACCCTTTGACTTGATGACAGCTTTGCACACTCTTGGCATTCTCTCAACCAGCTTCACCTGGAATGCTTTTCCAACATATGCTAAGCACTTGTTGGTTGCTTTTCCGTCACTCTGCGGTCTAACTCATCCCAAACCATCTAAATTGGGTTGAGGTTGGGTGCTTGTGGAGGCCAGGTCATCTGATGCAGCACTCCATCATATCTATATACCGTAATTTCCGGACTATAAGCCGCTACTTTTTTCCCACGCTATGAACCTCGCGGTTTATACAATGACGCGGCTAATTTATGATTATTTTTTTTCCCACAAGATTCACGCCACCAAAAAACTGAGCACCGTCACATAATGTCACGTAAATCGAGCGCGCTCAAACTTCCCATCATTCTGATTACGGTAGTCATTTTGTCACCCTCATCATGGCAAAGACACAGAGAAATGCATATGATGCAGCTTTCAAGTTGAAGGCGATCGATCTGGCTGTTGGAAAAGGAAATAGAGCTGCTGCACGGGAGCTTGGCCTTAATGAGTCGATGATAAGACGTTGGAAACAGCAGCGTGAGGAACTGACGCTGACAACAAAAGCTTTCAGAGAAGAAAAGCAGATGGCCCGAACTAGAAAATGAGCTTGAAGACTGGGTCAACACACAGAGAGCAGACGGCCGAGGTGTTTCAACTGTGCAGATCCGACTGAAAGCCAAAACAATCGCCACCGCAATGAAGTTTGACTTTCTTGGTAGGCTACTGTTTACTGCTATTTTTTTTAATTTTTGTTACAAGCCGTGTTTCGTTAAAGCCTATTTATTTTTGTTACAAGCCGTGTTTCGTTTAAAAGCCTTTTTTTTTTTGTTACAAGCCGTGTTTCGTTTAAAGGCTGTGTAAAGTTCATTTGTTTCAATGTACCGGTAGGCACTTGCGGCTTATAGACGTGTGCGGTTTATTTATGTACAAAATACATATTTTAAAAAAATTCAGTGGGTACGGCTTATATTCAGGTGCGCTTAATAGTCTAGCAATTACGGTATATAAAATAAAGAAAAACACTTGAATGAGTAGGTGTGTCCAAACATTTGACTGGTAGTGTGTGTGTGTGTGTGTGTGTGTGTGTGTGTGTGTGTGTGTGTGTGTGTGTGTGTGTGTGTGTGTGTGTGTGTGTGTGTGTGTGTGTGTGTGTGTGTGTGTGTGTGTGTGTGCTCGTTGGTGTGAATGGCTGCTGCCCCCATTTCCCTGTTGTCTCCAGTGTCTCACTACTGTCTTTCCTTTTCTGTTTTTTTTCTCCACCTTGCCTCAAACATACCAAGTGATAGAATCTACATAGGAATAATATCAGCTCAGTAAGAACCTGCTAGTTATGACAGTGACTTAGAAAAAGGACAGAGGTGGCTGACAATTGAAAAAGCTTGATAATGTGTAAGGTTGATCACGTGTTTGCCCATTATAGAGAGAGTCTGGGTTTTTGTAGGATTATTGGAGAAGCAAAGAGAGGGTATGAAGAGTGAGGCTTTTATGTTAGATCTTGAGGTAAGCTGGTGTGTGTTAGAACTTGAGATAAGCTGGTGTGTGTTAGAACTTGAGGTCAGATGGTGTGTGTTAGGTCTTGAGGTAAGCTGGTGTGTGTTAGATCTTGAGGTCAGCTGGTGTGAGTTAGATCTTGAGGTAAGCTGGTGTGTTAGATCTTGAGGGAAGCTGGTGTGTGTTAGATCTTGAGGTAAGCTGGTATGTGTTAGATCTTGAGGTAAGCTGGTGTGTTAGATCTTGAGGGAAGCTGGTGTGTGTTAGAACTTGAGGTTAGATGGTGTGTGTTAGAACTTGAGGTCAGATGGTGTGTGTTAGAACTTGAGATAAGCTGGTGTGTGTTAGAGATTGAGGTCCGCTGGTGTGTGTTAGAGCTTGAGGTCAGCTGGTGTTAGTTAGAACTTGAGTTGAGCTGGTGTGTGTTTCAATTTTAGGTAAGCTGGTGGGAAGTGTGAGATCTTGAGGTAAGCTGGTGTGTGTTAGAACTTGAGGTAAGCTGGTGTGTGCTAGAACTTGTGGTCAGCTGGTGTGTGTTAGATCTTGAGGTCAGCTGGTGTCTGTTAGGTCTTGAGGTCAGCTGGTATGTGTTAGATCTTGAGGTCAGCTGGTGTCTGTTAGGTCTTGAGATAAGATGGTGTATGTTAGAACTTGAGGTCAGCTGGTGTGTGTTAGAGATTCAGGTCAGCTGGTGTGAGTTAGAACTTTAAGTAAGCTAGTGTGTGTTAGAACTTGAGATAAGTTGGTGTCTGTTAGAGGTCAGATGGTGTGCGTTAGATCTTGAGGTAAGCTGGTGTGTGCTAGATTGGAGTTAAGATGGTGTGTGTTAGAACTTGAGGTCAGATGGTGTGTGTTAGATCTTGAGGTCAACTGGTGTGTGTTAGTTCTTGAGGTGAACTGGTGTGTGTTAAAACTTTAGGTAAATTGCTGTGTGTGTTAGAACTTTAAGTAAGCTGGTGTGTGTTAGATATTGAGGTAAGCTGGTGTGTGTTAGAAATTGAGGTCAGATGGTGTGTGTTAGAACGTGAGATAAGCTGGTGTGTGTTAGAACTTGGGAGAAGCTGGTGTGTGTTAGAACTTGAGATAAGCTGGTGTGTGTTAGAACTTGAGGTCAGATGGCGTGTGTTAGAATTTGAGATTAGCTGGTGTGTTTTAGAACTATAGATAAGCGGGTGTGTGTTAGAACCTGAGGTCAGATGGTGTGTGTTAGAACTTGAGGTCAACTGGTGTGTGTTAGTTCTTGAGGTGAGCTGGTGTGTGTAAGAACTTGAGATAAGCTGGTGTGTGTTAGAACTTGAGGTCAGATGGCGTGTGTTAGAATTTGAGATTAGCTGGTGTGTTTTAGAACTATAGATAAGCGGGTGTGTGTTAGAACTTGAGTTAAGATGGTGTGTGTTAGAACTTGAGGTCAGATGGTGTATGTTAGAACTTGAGGTGAGCTTGTGTGTGTTACAATTTTAGGTAACATGCTGTGTGTGTTAGAACTTTAAGTAAGCTGGTGTGTGTTAGATCTTGAGGTGAGCTGGTGTGTGTTAGAACTTGAGGTAAGCTGGTGTGTGTTAGAAGTTGAGGTCAGATGGTGTGTGTTAGAACTTGAGATAAGCTGGTGTGTGTTAGAACTTGAGAGAAGATGGTGTGTGTTAGAACTTGAGGTCAGATGGTGTGTGTTAGAACTTGAGGTCAGATGGTGTGTGTTAGAATTTGAGATTAGCTGGTGTGTGTTAGAACTTGAGGTAAGCTGGTGGGAAGTGTGAGATTTTGAGGTAAGCTGGTGCGTGTTAGAACTTGAGGTAAGCTGGTGGGAAGTGTGAGATTTTGAGGTAAGCTGGTGTGTGTTAGAACTTGAGGTAAGCTGGTGTGTGCTAGAACTTGATGTCAGCTGGTTTGTGTTAGATTTTGAGGTCAGCTGGTGTCTGTTAGGTCTTGAGGTCAGATGGTGTGCGTTAGATCTTGAGGTAAGCTGGTGTGTGCTAGATCTGGAGGTCAGATGGTGTGTGTTAGAACTTGAGGTCAGATGGTGTGTGTTAGAACTTGAGGTCAGATGGTGTGTGTTAGAACTTGAGGTCAGATGGTGTGTGTTAGATCTTGAGGTCAACTGGTGTGTGTTAGTTCTTGAGGTGAGCTGGTGTGTGTTAAAACTTTAGGTAAATTGCTGTGTGTGTTAGAAATTGAGGTCAGATGGTGTGTGTTAGAACTTGAGGTAAGCTGGTGTGTGTTAGAAGTTGAGGTCAGATGGTGTGTGTTAGAACGTGAGATAAGCTGGTGTGTGTTCGAACTTGGGAGAAGCTGGTGTGTGTAAGAACTTGAGATAAGCTGGTGTGTGTTAGAACTTGAGGTCAGATGGCGTGTGTTAGAATTTGAGATTAGCTGGTGTGTTTTAGAACTAGAGATAAGCGGGTGTGTGTTAGAACTTGAGGTCAGATGGTGTGTGTTAGAACTTGAGGTCAACTGGTGTGTGTTAGTTCTTGAGGTGAGCTGGTGTGTGTTAGAACTTGAGAAAAGCTGGTGTGTTTTAGAACTTGAGGTCAGATGGCGTGTGTTAGAATTTGAGATTAGCTGGTGTGTTTTAGAACTATAGATAAGCGGGTGTGTGTTAGAACTTGAGGTCAGCTGGTGTGTGCTAGAACTTGAGGTCAGCTGGTGTGTGTTAGAACTTGAGGTGAGCTTGTGTGTGTTACAATTTTAGGTAAATTGCTGTGTGTGTTAGAACTGTAAGTAAGCTGGTGTGTGTTAGATCTTGAGGTCAGCTGGTGTGTGTTTCAATTTTAGGTAAGCTGGTGGGAAGTGTGAGATCTTGAGGTAAGCTGGTGTGTGTTAGAACTTGAGGTAAGCTGGTGTGTGTTAGAACTTGAGGTCAGCTGGTTGGTGTATATTTTGAGGTCAGCTGGTGTCTGTTAGGTCTTGAGGTGAGCTGGTGTGTGTTAAAACTTTAGATAAATTGCTGTGTGTGTTAGAACTGTAAGTAAGCTGGTGTGTGTTAGATCTTGAGGTCAGCTGGTGTGTGTTTCAATTTTAGGTAAGCTGGTGGGAAGTGTGAGATCTTGAGGTAAGCTGGTGTGTGTTCGAACTTGAGAGAAGCTGGTGTGTGTTAGAACGTAAGATAAGCTGGTGTGTGTTAGAACGTAAGATAAGCTGGTGTGTGTTAGAACGTGAGATAAGCTGGTGTGTGTTCGAACTTGAGAGAAGCTGGTGTGTGTTAGAACGTAAGATAAGCTGGTGTGTGTTCGAACTTGAGAGAAGCTGGTGTGTGTTAGAACGTGAGATAAGCTGGTGTGTGTTCGAACTTGAGAGAAGCTGGTGTGTTTTAGAACTAGAGATAAGCGGGTGTGTGTTAGAACTTGAGGTCAGATGGTGTGTGTTAGATCTTGAGGTCAACTGGTGTGTGTTCGTTCATGAGGTGAGCTGGTGTGTGTTAAAACTTTAGATAAATTGCTGTGTATGTTAGAAATTTAGGTCAGATGGTGTGTGTTAGAACTTGAGGTAAGCTGGTGTGTGTTAGAAGTTGAGGTCAGATGGTGTGTGTTAGAACGTGAGATAAGCTGGTGTGTGTTCGAACTTGAGAGAAGCTGGTGTGTGTTAGAACGTAAGATAAGCTGGTGTGTGTTAGAACGTGAGATAAGCTGGTGTGTGTTCGAACTTGAGAGAAGCTGGTGTGTGTTAGAACGTAAGATAAGCTGGTGTGTGTTCGAACTTGAGAGAAGCTGGTGTGTGTTAGAACGTAAGATAAGCTGGTGTGTGTTAGAACGTAAGATAAGCTGGTGTGTGTTAGAACGTGAGATAAGCTGGTGTGTGTTCGAACTTGAGAGAAGCTGGTGTGTGTTAGAACGTAAGATAAGCTGGTGTGTGTTCGAACTTGAGAGAAGCTGGTGTGTGTTAGAACGTGAGATAAGCTGGTGTGTGTTCGAACTTGAGAGAAGCTGGTGTGTTTTAGAACTAGAGATAAGCGGCTGTGTGTTAGAACTTGAGGTCAGATGGTGTGCGTTAGATCTTGAGGTAAGTTGGTGTGTGTTAGAACTTGAGGTCAGCTGGTGTGAGTTAGATCTTGAGGTCAACTGGTGTCTGTTAGAACTTGAGTTAAGATGGTGTGTGTTAGAACTTGAGGTCAGCTGTTGTGTGTTAGAGATTCAGGTCAGCTGGTGTGAGTTAGATCTTGAGTTAAGATGGTGTGTGTTAGATCTTGAGGTGAGCTTGTGTGTGTTACAATTTTAGGTAAATTGCTGTGTGTGTTAGAACTTTAAGTAAGCTGGTGTGTGTTAGATCTTGAGGTCAGCTGGTGTGTGTTAGAACTTGAGGTAAACTGGTGTGTGTTAGAAGTAGAGGTCAGATGGTGTGTGTTAGAACTTGAGAGAAGATGGTGTGTGTTAGAACTTGAGGTCAGATGGTGTGTGTTAGAATTTGAGATTAGCTGGTGTGTGTTAGAACTTGAGATATGCTGGTGTGTGTTAGAATTTCAGATTAGCTGGTGTGTGTTAGAACTTGAGATTGGCTGGTGTGTGTAAGAACTTGAGGTCAGCTGGTGTGTTTTAGAATTTGAGATAAGCTGGTGTGTGTTAGAACTTGAGGTCAGATGGTGTGTTTTAGGTCTTCAGGTAAATTGGTGTGTGTTAGATTTACATTTACATTTACATTTTAGTCATTTAGCAGACGCTCTTATCCAGAGCGACTTACAGTAGAGTGCATACATTTTATTACATTTTTACATACTGAGACAAGGATATCCCTACCGGCCAAACCCTCCCTAACCCGGACGACGCTATGCCAATTGTGCGTCGCCCCACGGACCTCCCGGTTGCGGCCGGCTGCGACAGAGCCTGGGCGCGAACCCAGCCCAGCCTGGGCGCAAACCCAGAGACTCTGGTGGCGCAGCTAGCACTGCGATGCAGTGCCCTAGACCACTGCGCCACCCGGGAGGTCTGATCTTGAGGTAAGCTGGTGTGTTAGAACTTGAGGTTAGATGGTGTGTGTTAGAACTTGAGGTCAGATGGTGTGTGCTAGAACTTGAGGTAAACTTGTGTGTCTGTTGTCAAACTCATCAGGATTAGTTGATTAGATAGTTATCAGCATCTGACCCTGTGCACACGTTGAGTCAGCATATCCCTCTTATCCCTAATAACTGCCTGTGTCCAAAATGGCACCATATTTCCTGTATGATGCACTACTTTTGGCCTGGGCCCACTGGGCTTTGGTCAAAAGAAGTGCATTATATAGGGAATAGGGTGCCATTTCAGACACAGTCACTGGTCCACTGGTGGAGAATAGGGTCAGTCCTGCAGGAACTTTAGCATAACGTTTACAGAGAACGCTAGCATTTTATTGAAATATTCAATCATGATGTAAGATTTAAATGTAATTTAGCTTTTCCATGTGATTAGCTGTTTTGTGTTGACATTTTATTTTGATGGATACCATATTGGTTAGTATGATTTTTGACCAGTTGTAGTACATTTCGTTCTTATATTTTCCTCTTGAGCTTAGAGGCTGGATATTATTATTGAAATAAGAGCAATGGTATTGTGGATGGTGTAATGCTAAGCAAAGTATGTTTTTATGTTGGTAGTAGTTGTGTATCTTTTGTTTGCTTTGTTCAGGCTTAGTTCTCAGGCACTGGAAAGTAGTGCAGAGTTTGACATTTTCACATTTACATTTGATTAATTTAGCAGTCGCTCTTATTCAGAGCGGCTTACAGTTATTGTATTCATCTTAAGATAGCTAGGTGGGACAACTACATATCACAGTCATAGTAAGTACGCTTTCATTCAATAAAGTAGCAAAGTCAGAGCTAGTAAGAGGGAAAAGAGTCAAGTTCCAGTGTTAGTTCACAAAATGCTTTTTGGTGTGTGTGTTGGGGGGGGGGGGGGGCAGAGTACTCAGGTTGGGGTGTAGGGTTTGATCAGAGCCTGAAAGTAGAGGGGCAGTGCCTCTTGCTGCTCCATAGACAAGCACCATGGTCTTGTATCTCTCCCCTTGATCTGGTTGCTCTCACCTGACTAGGGCTGGCGTTTGAGGCACGCTGGAGAAGAAGACAAAGAAAAGTTGATGTTAACTCTAAAACTTTTGGGGAACGTAACTCTTTGAGTTGTACACCCAATAGTTTTACAGTTAATACATGTGTGTTTTCCAATGTTACTGGCGATATGATCACACAAGAGAATAAAACGCTGCAACTGTCATCTAAGTTGGTTCAGAATATGCACCTATCTTTTTAAATGATCACAGTAAGTAAGTGTTGTTGGGTAAGTGTTAAAATATCCCTTTCCCTCTGTTTAGACACTAGGCCTGGTAGGGCTTCAGTAGCATGCATGTACCATACAGTGTAGTGGCACAAACCTCAGTCGTTCTCTGGAAAGGTAACTAAGCTAACTGAACATATATTTGTGTGTGTACACATTTTATGTGTGTGTGTGTGTGTGTTTTGTATGTGTGAGGGGGTTTATGCTACTACGTGTGTGTGTGTGTGTGTGTGTGTGTGTGTGTGTGTGTGTGTGTGTGTGTGTGTGTGTGTGTGTGTGTGTGTGTGTGTGTGTGTGTGTGTGAATACTGTATGATGACATTATAAGGACTGGTTTAGGCTCCCCCTAGGCAAACTGATCTACATGGCATATTTAGAAACACTGTCAGGATACAGTGGGAAAACCACAACATTACTGTATTTACATGATTTAATAAGATACCCTTCTCATATCACCAGCTGTTGTTGTTTTTGTTGTTGTTGTTGTTGCTTGTGGTAGGTGTTCTTGTTGTTGTTTTCCTCTAATATCTTTCCTACCCTGTTCCTTCTTCCTTTGTTATTTAGGTGATGAAATGAAACATCTGAAACAGTCTCTATTGTACATCCCACCACCTCCGCACCATCTCTGTGCATTATCGCCTTGTTACAGTTTGGGGAATCTAATTTCCTGCCTCCTCCTTATCAAATGAATTTAAAAAAGATCAAACCTGCAGAGGAACGAATGAGCTCTCTTATCGTCAACAATTTATCCAAACATTTATGCAGGATTCTCTCTCTTTCTGTCGGCCAATCTTTTAATTATGTAGTCTCCTACTATTGTTACATCTTGTTGTCACATTCTTGGTGGATAGAAGACGGCCTCAATATAATACAGTCTCTCCTTCGTTTGTGTTACTGTGAAACAGAGTATATCATATGTTCAATACACAGTCTAACACCGTCTGCTTCGTTAACTGCAACATGTTACAACATGCTCATATAACAGGCACATTTCCCATCCCTTATTCTACATTTGTAGAAGGGGAACGGATGTAATGGAATTTATATTAGACTCTTCTGCATTTCTCCTCCATTACTACAATGAGTCTCAGTATGCTTTCAAAAGCCCCATGTAAAACAATTTGTCGGCCTCTCAATGCTACAATACAGATATAGATTTTTTATCATCCTGGAAATAGAAGCAAACAACAGCATTTGATTGAGGTTTGTGTATAGACAGACATATATACATTTATTTTTTCAAGCCGTATGGAATAGTCTACGGCAACATCCACATTCTAACGCTGTTGATTGCTTGGAAGGTTCATATAAAGCCTATAGAGGTATATAGCCATGTCTTTTCCCCAGTCATTTAGAATTGAAGAGACTAGACCAGCAACAGCCCCTTTCTAGCCCTCTCTCTGTGTTCATTCTTCTCCCCTAACATTGGCGTTATCAGGCGTATCATCTGTTGAGTTTTCAGCAGGATGACCTTATAAAAAGATAAAAGCCTGCCATTGTTTCTTCTCTGCTGCTGAGTTCCCTTCTTGCCTGCCTGTCTGCCCTCCATCCTCCCGCCCGTCTGTCTGTGGTTATCTCTCTCTCTCTCTCTCTCTCCCCCCTTCTCTCTCTCCCTCTTCCTCTCTCTCCGCTCAGCGGTGACCTTACTCAAAGTGTCTCCCTCTGCGGCTCTGATGACCTGAGATAACGTAAGGGCGGTGTAATTGGATCAAACTGACAGCTAACTGAACGGGATGGGGCCGACGGAGTGGCCGGGCAGCTCCACCTTCAGTGGCAGGTTAAGCTGCTGCTAGTGGTTCTCCTCGTACGGTGACAGGAATGTTTTAGTATTCCCACCGCGGTGAGGTAACTCCCGCCTCTTACCCCACCCTCTCCTCAGGCCAGCTAAGGATGTAGGATGACAAGCTGGCTCATCCGTGTTCTCATCCGTGTTCCTGGCGTGGGGTAATTGGCTTTGCTCAGCGGGATCTCCACTAAGGGGGTCCAGCCGGGGGCACCAGTCACTAGTCACATACGTCTTGCCAAGGTCACAGTTCACATGAACTCAATTTGGAATTGCAAACTGACAAGCAAGCAAATCTGGAGAAAATTGAGTAGACAGATTGATTTAGGTCCAAGGATTGTGTTAAAGCAAGGAATGGTGGAATCTAAAGGACGTTCAGCGGTCTTGGAGCTGGACTAGAATACCCCCTTGAGTGTGACATGGGGGATAGGGAGCGTGCACTAACCACATTATAATGGCCAACCCCATTATTCATGACATGGTGCATGTTCTGATGCTGTCATATTATCAATACTGTAATATGTCTTAATGCTATCACCAATATGTAGCAATATATAGCTGTCACCAATATGTAACTTTATATCTAAGCCACCAAAAAAAACAAATGATACCAACCTGACAAGTAGCCATGCTGGATTGTCTGCTGTTTAATTGTTTCTATGCAAAATCAGATTTTTTTCCCATTTGATATTCTTGTGGAATTTAGATTTTTTGGAATTTAAAAGTTTCTAGGGACAAGTCCACAGAATACATCCATCAACTATTCAATTTGGTTAGTCATATACTTCAACCAGGGGAAAAAAGAGGCTTGGCTTAAGATATTGCTCCTACGATTCCACAACTACAGCACAAACAAATGGGGTAGGGATGCTTAATTGTAGCCCAATCAACCTTTACTAATGTAATGTCACTTTTATTTAACGTGAATAAATGGGAAATCTCTTTGCTTGAGGAGTGAGCTGAGCTGAAGTTGGAGCAGAGCGGAGTGAGTGGGAGTGAGTACCGCACAGCACAGACAGACAGGCAGGCAGACAGGTAGACAGTCAGGCAGACAGTCAGGCAGACAGACAGACAGTCAGGCAGGCATGATGGAAATGAACTATTTGATGTATTGAATTTTAATCCCATCTGTAGATTATAAGGATTATTAGTGCTTTTCTCAAGTGACATTTAAGTTATTTTCAGATCCCATTGATTAAATGCCTTTGATATGAGCATGTCAATGTGAGCAGTGTGTTTTGGGCTGACAAGTGGTGAGAAGACGTTCCACAGTCCCCAGGGCTGTTGAAATACTTCATCTGTCATCTAGTTGAGATGATACAGTTGAAGAGATAATAACAAAGCAGACCTGAGTGACATATAAAGTGATGGTGTACGTCATCTAGTTGAGATGATACAGTTGAAGAGATAATAACAAAGCAGACCTGAGTGACATATAAAGTGATGGTGTACGTCATCTAGTTGAGATGATACAGTTGAAGAGATAATAACAAAGCAGACCTGAGTGACATATAAAGTGATGGTGTACGTCATCTAGTTGAGATGATACAGTTGAAGAGATAATAACAAAGCAGACCTGAGTGACATATAAAGTGATGGTGTACGTCATCTTGTTGAGATGATACAGTTGAAGAGATAATGACAAAGCAGACCTGAGTGACATATAAAGTGATGGTGTACGTCATCTTGTTGAGATGATACAGTTGAAGAGATAATGACAAAGCAGACCTGAGTGACATATAAAGTGATGGTGTACGTCATCTAGTTGAGATGATACAGTTGAAGAGATAATGACAAAGCAGACCTGAGTGACATATAAAGTGATGGTGTACGTCATCTTGTTGTTTGTCAGCTTTTGTTCGTTTAACCGACATGTTACACTCTAAGTGATGAATTGTCATAACAACAACTAACATATATTAGCTTACAATAACAATTTCTAGTGTTACCTTGTAGGGCAATATATGTGGTATATTTTCCCAATATCAAGATGCCAAAGTATCACATATTGTTGTTGTGATCAATGACTAACTAACTTTTGTTTCTCTTCCCTGTCTCTCCAGGTAAGCCAAGTCAAGCCAGTATTGGTCTGTAACACTGTCTGTCTGTTCTATTAGTGCTGAACACAAGTGAAATAAACGTGTGTATGTGTGTGCTCTCTGTCGATTGCCACAGGTTTAGTCCCTACGAGTGGTATAACCCCCACCCCTGCAACCCCGACTCAGATGTAGTGGAAAACAATTTCACCCTGCTAAATAGTTTCTGGTTCGGAGTTGGAGCTCTCATGCAGCAAGGTAGACGCCTCTGCCTGCCCCCCGTTAGCACACATCCCACTATTTTCCTGGGGGTACAAACTTGCTCTTAACCAGGCCCACGACCATGCATGGGGGCCTCTGTGCATGTAGCTGGAAGCGGACTGACTGACTGGTTTGGTTGCGTCTGCCTGTCCACAGTGTGGTGTGGATTGGCTGGGTGGGATCTTGAGATTATGAATGATGAGCGTGATTGGTTGATTGATTTACTGATTGGTGAATGAGGATAGGAGAGCCAGGTGTTTTCCTCCCTGTTCCTGCATGATCTCCCACCCTCTCCTATCTCCCATCTACTGTACCCCTCCTCTGTCCCCAACCCCACCTGCCTCCCTCCCTTCCCCACAGGTTCCAGAACAGGTAAGTCCTATCCCCCATGTGCCAGAAGGTAAAGAGCTAGGTGCAGAGAGAGAATGAGAATGAGAGTTAAAACAGTGTGCTGTCTCTTAGCCTGCCTCAGTCTGGTTTTGTTTCCTTCTGCCAAAGCGATGCCATATCTTCTCAACTAGTGTCTGCGTCTTTAGATTCAGAAAAGCAAAACAAAACAAAAGGAACTGCGGTCGGGCATCACATTAAATGAAATGGAAGGATTTCATTTAGACTTGTAATATCGACTGAGACTGCATGCCAAGACGAGATATGTTGCATTTTGTAATACATACTTGAAAGTTATGTTAGTTAAGGAAGCGTAGCGATGATAACAGTAAGGTCTGCAGCATGGTTAAAACAGCCTGGGTCTGCCCTGCATTTGATCTGGACCATGGAATGGAACATAGAGGGGACTGACTTTCCTCAGTGAAGATCTGCCCAGATATGAATCTGACATTTTCTTTTTAAATCATTTTTTTCCTGGCTGTTGTTGATGGCTGGTTGCATGCAATGAATTAGCATGCAAGCCTTAATTTAAATGAAGTTGACTGAGGGATTATTTTGCAGGTATAATAATTTGTATACTGTGATTTGTAAGAGTAAGTTTTAAGAAAATATTACAAATTGAAATTGACAAAATGTTACGGTTAGAACTCTTGGGACTCTTATCCACCTTGTGCAGGTGGGTATAATGAAGTTACCCATTTGGGTAGATTTTTGCACTCTGTATTAGTGTTAGGCAATTCTACATATTGCACAGGTTAAAGATGCACCATGGCTTGAGAAATGTTATCTTCTGTATGGGCCATGTTAAATGTGTAATGGATATTCTAGAGCTTGCTGGAATGTTTTCAGAAGTGTGTCAAGGGTCTGTCAGGGTATCTGATGTAGTAAAGTATGCTGTAGAATATACTGCACCTGTCAATGTAACGGTGTTAAGTCCTGTAGTTGAGAAGATGTGGCTGTAGGGCAGAAGGGTTTTGGGGGACGAGACTGAGACAGAGGAGCACACTGTGCCTGCCTGCATGGCGTCTCTGTAACGACCACGCTGGCCTACACTGTAGAGAGGCTCCCCTGCTCCCGCGGCTTGGCCCCGCCCCCAGAAAACTGTGGGATGTGCAGTTTGGACATGACGTTACCTTGGGTACATGACAGTCAGCCCCAACCAGATTCAGTTGCTTTGGCTCTGACGCGCTCCACTCCCGGGCGGTCGGTCGGTATGTCACATAGTATTGATTGGCCTCAACGGGGTAAGGTCTCTGAGCTGGTATACAGTGTTGTTCCACTGAACACAAAGCTGTCTCTGTTTTTCCTGGTCATGTCATGTGTCTTGCTACTGTGTCTTTTCTGAGATTGTTTTCATATCGTTTGTCTTTTTTTCCTAATTTGAGTGCTTTGACCAATGAGCAGTGTGGGCTGCAAGGCATCCTGGGTAATGATGGTGTGGCTGTTGAATCATGTTACACTGTGTGCCTGGCTGGTGGGGGGCGTGGTGGTGGGAGTGAGGAGAATCAGGGAGTGAGAGGAGATATGGGAAGAGACATGTGAGAGTGGGGGGTGAGAGGATGTGAGGGTGGATGTGCGGAGCGGGTTGACTGCAGTGTGTCTCTCTTTGTTCCCCTCCACAGTGCTCTCTCTCTCTCGCTCTCGCTCTTTCTCTCTCTCTCTATCTCTCTCTCTCTCTCTCTCTTTCTCTTTCTCTCTCTATCTCTCTCTCTCTCTCTCTGGTGGACAGGGCTTTGGGCATGAATTCAGATGTTACTGGACGAGGCTGTCAGGTCTCTGCTCTCTCACTATATTTCTCCCTGAGTGACGGCTCACTGCCCGGACTGGGAGAAAGTTATAAGAGGCACTGCAGAGGCAGAGTGAGATGAGTGGGAGATTGAGTCTCACCTAAGGAGAGAAGTGGAGTTCTTATCCTCCTATCTTTCACACAGTTCATTGCCTTAGAGTGAATGTGCGAGATCGCAGCTTTAAATTGCCTTGAACTACTTGAGGAGAATGATCTTCTCGCTGCCCAGTCAGACCTCAATCAACGCCCCAAGAGGAAGACCTCACTCCACCCACTCACACAGGCCCCTCCTCAAGAACACACTAAGAGGCAAAAGTTCTGAATAGCATATAGCCTGGAAACTAACCATCTACATGCTGACATTTTGAGTCAGATGTGATTTCAGATGAAGCACCTCAAAAGAAGAGAAGCTTTGATGTGTCAACAGTTTGCTCCAGTGTGAGTGAATGCTAAAATAATATGCAGCCAGAGCACACAGTAAAAGCCTGATTCAAACTGCCACCATGTGGCCGGATGCGCATCACAGGCTCAAACATGCACTGCCGCCCTAGATGCCCAGGGGGTGTGTGCGTGTGTATGTGCGTGTGTGCCTGCGTCGAGTGTGTGTGCATGTGCGTGTTGTCTGTGACCCGGCGGGATGCCGAGGTCTGGGCTGGCCCTGGTCCTCTGGCTGGTCCTCTGGTGGTTGTTGCTGGGTCTCTCCTCTTGGCTCCAGGACCCTGCCGGGGCTGACCCCTCTCTCTGCTCCTCTCCTCTCGTCCCCGACCAGGCTCTGAGTTAATGCCCAAAGCCCTGTCCACCAGGATCGTAGGAGGCATCTGGTGGTTCTTCACCCTGATAATCATCTCCTCCTACACGGCCAACCTGGCTGCCTTCCTCACTGTGGAGAGGATGGAGTCGCCCATCGACTCAGCTGACGACCTGGCCAAGCAGACCAGGATAGAGTATGGAGTGGTGGAGGAGGGATCCACCATGACCTTCTTCAAGGTGGGTCACATAGGGCATGGAACCATACTGTCCATCTATCAGTCTATTCATCTATCAGCCAGTCCATCAAGCAATCACCATGTATTTGTGCATCTACTGTACGAGGATACATCAATCAGTCGACCAAATCATACGGTGTTGCACCACTAAAGGACACATGGTTAGAGAATACTTGGAGGCAATTGTAAATGCATTTCAGATGTAATGACATGTAAGGAAAAAGACAAATAAATTGGTAAATAAAATGTCGAAGAGCTCAGATGAATCTGCAGAACTCTAGTTCAACTGTAAAGCCATAAATAGCTGTTATTAAGTCCAAAGTAAATCTGTGACAGCTAGAAATTCCCATGACAATAGAATGGAGTGTTCCGGAATAAAGATTTGAACATATAACCATTAGCTGGGTTACAGCTGTATTTTGTGCTGCCTGTGAAATTGGCTGCAGCAACAAGGACCGAGGAGGTATGGTATATGGCCAATATACCATGGCTAAGGGCTGTTCTTAACAGGATGCTATGCGGAGTGCTTGGTGCCTGGATACAGCCCTTAGTCGTGGTATATTAGCCATATATCGCACATCCTTATTGCTAATATAAACTATTTACCAACGTAATTATAACAGTAAAAATAAATGTTTTGTCATGCCCGTGGTGTACTGTCTGATATACCACGGCTTTCAGCCAATCAGCATTCAGGACTCAAACCACCTGGTTTATAATAAAGTATAGCCTTTCTATGTGTTCATTCTCTCCTCTCCTCTCCTCTCCTCTCCTCTCCTCTCCTCTCCTCTCCTCTCCTCTCCTCTCCTCTCCTCTCCTCTCCTCTCCTCTCCTCTCCTCTCCTCTCCTCTCCAATCCCCTCAGTGGTTGATCATGTGGAATCACTGCAGCGTATCAAGGGTATCTTATTAAGCCAGCAGTGTTTTAGGGTATTCTACAGTATTCTCACAAGATCTCCCTGCTGTGTCTCTCTGATTATTCTGCACTGTTTGTCTCTCGTATCGTATCCCCACCGCCGCGATGCACGGACAGCTCTATGCCAGATGGAGGGAAAATCTGTCTCTCTCAGACTGCTGCAATGGATCTTTATGGCTTCTGGTGTTTCTTTATTTTCACACTTCATTTTTATCAGCTCTGTGTGTGTGGTGTGTGAACACATTCTCAAAAGACACATACACATGAAAACACATGCATACTCTCTCTCTCTCTTTTTAACAGATATACACATATGTGTGCACGCAAACACACACACATACGCACACACCAATTCATTACTGTAGCTAATATGGCACGGTGATAGCAACGCTTTAAATAGTATTTTTACCATTCCATAAACAAATGACTGAAAACAACAGTTGGCATGAGGGAGCACATACAGTCTGTTCTGGTGAAGAATGTTACTTATGCTGACATCCCATTGCAACAATTACAAAGAAAAATGTAATTAAAAAAGGATTAAATAAAGCAAAGTATTGTTCAAATCAAATCAAATTGTATTTGTCACATGCGCCAAATACAACAGTAAGCATTTTACAATAAGGTGTACACCTGTTGTATTCGGCGCATGTGAACAATTCAATTTGATTTGATTTGAACAATACTTTGGTTTGCTTGAATCATTTTTGTTTGTTGCCAACAAGGTCATCAGAAGGATTCAATCCACAGGTATAGAGGATCCAACTGAAGTACCATTTCTCTGAAAGACATGGTTCTATTGTCCCTTCCTAGACCGAGGTTACTGATGGATGGATGGATGGATGTTTTGACCAAAATGATTGAGAGTCCTCATCAATTCAGCGTTGTTTTCCGTACTGTAGACATTCAGACAGGCATCGGATGTCCTTATTACTTTTTAAAAATATATTTTTAAAGATTTTCTTTTCTTTTATCAACAATACAAAACATACACATACAAACGACAACATAATACAAACATCAACTACAACACCCCTACCCAGACCCACTAGCACACACCCCCATCTCCATCAACTACATCACCCCTACCCAGACCCACTAGCACACCCCCCCCCCATCTCCATCAACTACATCACCCCTACCCAGACCCACTAGCACACCCCCCCATCTCCATCAACTACATCACCCCTACCCAGACCCACTAGCACACACCCCCCATCTCCATCAACTACATCAACTACATCACCCCTACCCAGACCCACTAGCACACACCCCCATCTCCATCAACTACATCACCCCTACCCAGACCCACTAGCACACACCCCCCATCTCCATCAACTACATCACCCCTACCCAGACCCACTAGCACCCCCCCCATCTCCATCAACTACATCACCCCTACCCAGACCCACTAGCACACCCCCCCATCTCCATCAACTACATCACCCCTACCCAGACCCACTAGCACACATCCCCATCTCCATCAACTACATCACCCCTACCCAGACCCACTAGCACACACCCCCCATCTCCATCAACTACATCACCCCTACCCAGACCCACTAGCACACACCCCCATCTCCATCAACTACATCACCCCTACCCAGACCCACTAGCACACACCCCCCATCTCCATCAACTGCATCACCCCTACCCAGACCCACTAGCACACACCCCCATCTCCATCAACTACATCACCCCTACCCAGACCCACTAGCACACACCCCCCATCTCCATCAACTACATCACCCCTACCCAGACCCACTAGCACACACCCCCATCTCCATCAACTACATCACCCCTACCCAGACCCACTAGCACACACCCCCCATCTCCATCAACTACATCACCCCTACCCAGACCCACTAGCACACCCCCCCATCTCCATCAACTACATCACCCCTACCCAGACCCACTAGCACACCCCCCCATCTCCATCAACTACATCACCCCTACCCAGACCCACTAGCACACATCCCCATCTCCATCAACTACATCACCCCTACCCAGACCCACTAGCACACACCCCCATCTCCATCAACTACATCACCCCTACCCAGACCCACTAGCACACACCCCCCATCTCCATCAACTGCATCACCCCTACCCAGACCCACTAGCACACCCCCCCATCTCCATCAACTGCATCACCCCTACCCAGACCCACTAGCACACACCCCCCATCTCCATCAACTACATCACCCCTACCCAGACCCACTAGCACACACCCCCCATCTCCATCAACTGCATCACCCCTACCCAGACCCACTAGCACACCCCCCCCATCTCCATCAACTGCATCACCCCTACCCAGACCCACTAGCACACACCCCCATCTCCATCAACTACATCACCCCTACCCAGACCCACTAGCACACCCCCCCATCTCCATCAACTACATCACCCCTACCCAGACCCACTAGCACACACCCCCCATCTCCATCAACTACATCACCCCTACCCAGACCCACTAGCACACACCCCCATCTCCATCAACTACATCACCCCTACCCAGACCCACTAGCACACCCCCCCCATCTCCATCAACTACATCACCCCTACCCAGACCCACTAGCACACACCCCCCATCTCCATCAACTACATCACCCCTACCCAGACCCACTAGCACACATCCCCATCTTCATCAACTACATCACCCCTACCCAGACCCACTAGCACACATCCCCATCTCCATCAACTACATCACCCCTACCCAGACCCACTAGCACACCCCCCATCTCCATCAACTACATCACCCCTACCCAGACCCACTAGCACACACCCCCATCTCCATCAACTGCATCACCCCTACCCAGACCCACTAGCACACACCCCCCATCTCCATCAACTACATCACCCCTACCCAGACCCATTAGCACACATCCCCATCTCCATCAACTACATCACCCCTACCCAGACCCACTAGCACACCCCCTTATCTCTATCAACTACATCACCCCTACCCAGGCCCACTAGCACACATCCCCATCTCCATCAACTACATCACCCCTACCCAGACCCACTAGCACCCCCATCTCCATCAACTACATCACCCCTACCCAGACCCACTAGCACACACCCCCATCTCCATCAACTACATTATTGAGTCATTATTAGTTTTACACTTAATACATGACTCGGCCGTTGTGCTTGTGTGAATTTTCTCTCTTAAATTCTATACATTAGTTTATACTGAATTTAGCATACATTTTTGTTAACTGTAATTTTGTTAGTTATGCTCCAACTTTCCCTCCATCTTATGCTAACATCAGTTCTTTGTTCCAATAGTTAATCTTTTTTTCTAAGAGATTGTCAGTTGGATATGTTCCCTGCAAGGTGTTGTCTTCTCTATCATTATGAACATCATGTTCTGGCTCAAAGAATCCTTCAAGGTTGCTCTGCTGTCCAAAAGATTTAACATGGACATGTTGTGATATGTAACTTTTAACTTGCATGGATTTGAAACTACATTGGTCAGTCCAAAATGACTTTTTAATTCTGTCATGGAAATACATTTATTTCCTGTTACCAAGTCATTTACAGTTTCTTTGCCTTTAGTTTTCCATGTGGAACAATTTATCAGTGAATTCTGAAAAACTATCCAAGGATAAAGTTGTGTTTTTGGTAAGTGGTATTGGTTCTTCTAAAATATGTTTCATTTTCTTCCATGTTGTTTTAGCATTCTTAACTATGAAGTTGTTGATGTTCTTAGCTTTATCCTTTGAAAATAGACACGTAAAACAATTTTGGGGATGAGCACAAGCATCTTCAATATGTACCCACTGTTCCTCTTTAGTGCATTTAACTATATGTCACAAGTAAAAGCCTTGGGTAGCGAGTTAATACAATTCCAAGTCTGGAAGGTTAAAACCACCATCAGACTTAAGAAGATGTAAAACTTTCCTTTTTATTCTATGAATGTATTTGCCCATATAAAGTATTTTTATGACCATGTATACTTTTTTTAAAGAATGTCTTCGGTGGAGTAATTGGTATTACCGAAAAACGCTTTGGCAGCGGTGCCTGTAACATTTATGTGAAGATTATCCCATTTAATTAGATCTGCTTTCATACTGTTGAGTAGTGGAATAAAGTTCTTAAATCTTTGCATATTTGTAATTTGTTTTCACTTATTAGGCATCCTAAGTTTTCATATTTTTTGTGGTTCAGTTCTAATGGATTGCCATTTAGTTTTTTTGCACGTTCATTTTATATCCTTTCAAAGGGGGCATTGAGTTTTCAATATTAACCAGGTACACTACATGACCAAAAATATGTGGACACCTGCTTGTCGAACATCTCATTCCAAAATCATGGCCATTAATGTTTTTGTTGGTCCCCTTTGCTGCTATAACAGCCTCCACTCTTCTGGGAAGGCTTTCCACTAGATGTTGTAACATGGCTGCGGGGACAAGAGCCACAAGAGCATTAGTGAGGTCGAGCACTGATGTTGGGCAATTAGGCCTGGTTCGCAGACTGCGTTCCAATTCATCACAAAGTTGTTTGATGGGGTTGAGGTCAGGGCTCTGTGCAGGCCAGTCAAGTTCTTCCACACCAATCTCGACAAACCATTTCTGAATGGACCTTGTTTTGTGCACGGGGGCATTGTCATGCTGAAACAGGAAAGGGCCTAACCCAAACTGTTGCCACAAAGTTAGATGAATGTCATTGTATGCTGTGGCTTTAAGATTTCCCTTCACTGGACCTAAGGGCCTCTCTCGAACCATGAAAAACAGCCCCAGACCATTATTCCCCCTGCACCAAACTTTACAGTTAGCACTACTGTATGCATTGAGACAGGTAGCGTTCTCCTGGCATCCGCCAAACCTACTGTAGATTTGTCTGTCGTACTGCCAGATGGTTAAGCGTGATTCATCACTCCAGAGAATAAGTTTCCACTGTTTCAATGGCGGCGAGCTTTACACCACTCCAGCTGACGCTTGGCATTGCGCATGGTGATCTTAGGCTTGTGTGCAGCTGCTCGGCCACGGAAACCCATTTCTTGAAGCTCCCGACGAACACTTCTTGTGCTGACGTTGCTTCCAGAGGCAGTTTGGAAATCGGTAGATCCGATGGCAATGCTCCAGATCCTCCGATGATACAGTCACGGCTCCTCCGATATCAGCTTTGATCGCGTAGATGGAAATGTCTCCTTTTTCCAAATCTTCCGGTAGGGACAATATTCTCATATTATTTTGTCACAATCTGTTTTCTAGCTGATCCAGTTCATCTTCTAAAGTTTGCACCTTTGTTTCCAGAAGGCCAATTTTGTTGTCTTGTTCGTCCACGTGGCCGCCCTGACACGATAGACTCTACTTTCGTTTCAAGCAAATCTGCGTTTTAAACAACAGATTGTAACAGTTTGTTTGTTTTGGTGAGCATTTAGAGCATTTTAGCTATGTTTTCCTGGATATCCTTCAGCTGTTTGTTGCTCACATTTGCATCTCCATGTTGTTCTTTGTCTTTTACTCGAAGGGAAGCCATGGCTTGTTGGGTTTGAGTCTCTGCGTCGCTTTACTCACAGATTGGTTCGCTGTTGTGTAGAACTTACCGCTCTCTCTCTGCTTGTGGATATATTGATCTAACGATTTTAGAAACTTAATTTAATTGTCTGGCTTCTACATAGTTGTCTGGCATATATTCACGGTTTTGACGGTACAAAACGGAGCTGCTATCTCTCCATGCGTCCTATCGGTACACGCATGTGAGTCCTTATTACTTTTCAACAACAGGAAAAAAATGTCATCCCTGCCGTTTGAGTAATTATTGACTCAGATTTGTTCTGGAAAAATACATGGCTAATGGTGGCTGATTATGAAAATGCCAGCATAGGGTAACTCTCTGAAGTGTCTGAAATACACATCTCTCCCTCCTCTTTTCTCCTTTTCCAGCCACTCAATTCTATCCATCCTCGACAGACTCCCTTTACAATAACACTGAATTATTCAAAAAGCACACACCACTGTGTATCTCTTATTACCTAACATATCACGTCCTATTAAGGACCCTGGCAATGCTATTATTTCACCTCACTTATGTAATCCCTACGCCGGTGGAATCCTAGCACCTCAGCAAGGAAGTAGGCCCCTGGCGTCGCCACGGCGATGAGGAGCATGATTGCCCCTGGTTATGGGGCTGAGTTGTTCTGCATTAGCTGTGAGACGGCTGTCAATGCGGAGAGTGTGGCATCACCAGAATAATGATTTAAAGAGAAAAGCAGACAGGGCTTATTGAGGTGATGAGAGTGATACCTGCAGGAGGAGATGAGAGAGGAGAGGGAGAATGAGGGAACATCAGGGGAAGACAGTAGGAAGAAAAGAGGAATAGAAGGGAAAGAGGAGGAGGAGGAGGGTGGGTGTTGTTCACGCTCCTCAACCCCACAGGCCTGTGCTGTATAGTATGTTGCTACATTCCTTCAGTTCAGCAGAATTCCCCTACTGTATCATCACAACAATTATACTGTAATTCACCTTCCACAATCTATCCTCACAATTCAGCTCATTTGAACCCAGGTTGATTTCCTGTCAGACTTTCTTCTCCCATGCTTCTTCTTGCACAACACTTTTTGATTCCAGGGACAACCCTTTTTGGTTCCATGTAGAACATTTTGGTTCCAGGTAGAACCCTTTTGAGTTCCATATAGAACCCATTCCACAGAGGGTTCTACATGGAACCAAAAAGGTTCTACCTGGAACCAAAAAAGGGTTCTTCGAAGGGTTCTCCTATGGGGACAGCCAAATAACCATTTTAGGCTCTTGATAGCGCACTTTTTTTTCTAAGAGTGTTTGGAATGTGTAAAAAAAGACTAGAGTTGGATGATTAAGCCTCTACTTCACACTGTTTTCCTCTGGTTTAAATGTAGTCTCTGATACTTGCCTCCAGTCCAGAGGGTGATGCCCTATCTAGGCTTCAGTCTAACCACTGCCTGTCAGGATGGCCTGGCTCTCTGGGTTATGCTAGCCCACAACTCCCAGAACCCTGACTGAGATGAGACACATCCCTCTTCTCTTTTGTGTTTGTTGCCTCCATAGTACAGTTCATCTTTGCTTTGAAGCATCCTGGTATCTGTCACATACGTCCCAGCCAGCCCCATCACATCAAAAGCATTGTGATTTAGCTAGCAGAGAGGCAGATTGGGTTCTGTGGCTCCTCTCCTGGCTAGTTTGTGTGTGTATGTGTATGTGTATGTGTATGTGTATGTGTATGTGTATGTGTATGTGTATGTGTGTGTGTGTGTGTGTGTGTGTGTGTGTGTGTGTGTGTGTGTGTGTGTGTGTGTGTGTGTGTGTGTGTATTTTAGGCTCTACCCGTTCACTAGCCTCTCCGCTCCATGCAGACATCTAACCCATCTGCAGTGGGTTTTGTTGCTGAGCAAAGCACAGCCAGTCTTACCTGAACTCCCTCTGCCCTTCAATGCTTTTTGCCCCTCTGTTTGTGGAACCGTCTCTCTTTTTTCAATCTCTCTCTATTTAACAACCCTGATACTGGCGTCATCGGTTTTTGAAATTTGTTGTGTGGAGGTATTGCAGTATTAGATTAAATCTATGTCCAGCTCTCCCATTCCTCTAACCTTGCCTCCTCTCTGCATATTTCTCTCTCTCCTTCCCTTGCTCTCTCTCTTCCCCTCTCTCAATTTTTTTTTATTTCTTTCACTTTCTTTCTCTTTCATAAAAAGTATCAGTTATAATTTTTTCTCTCACTCTTTCTCTCTCCATTCTATCTATTTTTCTGTTTCATCAAAAAATCTCAGAGTATTGATGTTGAGGACGATTGTCGCTGAGCCCTTCAGGACTCTCCAGTAGTCAGCAGTGAGTTTATTGGTACTATAGTACAGACAGTACTGTACTAAGCTATCCTACAATACAGGCAGTACTGAACTAAGCTATCCTACAATACAGACAGTACTGAACCAAGCTATCCTACAGTACAGACAGTACTGAACCAAGCTATCCTACAATACAGGCTGTACTGAACCAAGCTATCCTACAATACAGACAGTCCTGAACTAAGCTATCCTCCAGTACAGACTGTACTGTACTAAGATATCCTACAATGCAGGCAGTACTGTACTAAGCTATCCTACAATACACGCAGTACTGTACTAAGCTATCCTACAATGCAGGCTGTACTGTACTAAGCTATCCTACAATGCAGGCTGTACTGTACTAAGCTATCCTACAATACAGGCTGTACTGTACTAAGCTATCCTACAATACAGGCAGTACTGAACTAAGCTATCCTACAATACAGACAGTACTGAACCAAGCTATCCTACAATACAGGCAGTACTGAACCAAGCTATCCTACAATACAGGCTGTACTGTACTAAGCTATCCTACAATACAGGCAGTACTGAACTAAGCTATCCTACAATACAGGCAGTACTGAACCAAGCTATCCTACAATACAGGCTGTACTGTACTAAGCTATCCTACAATACAGGCAGTACTGAACTAAGCTATCCTACAATACAGGCTGTACTGTACTAAGCTATCCTACAATACAGACAGTACTGAACCAAGCTATCCTACAATACAGGCTGTACTGTACTAAGCTATCCTACAATACAGACAGTACTGAACTAAGCTATCCTACAATACAGACAGTACTGAACCAAGCTATCCTACAATACAGGCAGTACTGAACTAAGCTATCCTACAATACAGACAGTACTGAACCAAGCTATCCTACAGTACAGACAGTACTGAACCAAGCTATCCTACAATACAGGCTGTACTGAACCAAGCTATCCTACAATACAGGCAGTACTGAACTAAGCTATCCTACAATGCAGGCTGTACTGTACTAAGCTATCCTACAATACAGACAGTACTGAACTAAGCTATCCTACAATACAGGCAGTACTGAACCAAGCTATCCTACAATACAGACAGTACTGAACTAAGCTATCCTACAATGCAGGCTGTACTGTACTAAGCTATCCTACAATACAGACTGTACTGTACTAAGCTATCCTACAATACAGACAGTACTGAACTAAGCTATCCTCCAGTACAGGCTGTACTGTACTAAGCTATCCTACAATACAGACTGTACTGTACTAAGCTATCCTACAATGCAGGCTGTACTGAACTAAGCTATCCTACAATACAGGCAGTACTGAACTAAGCTATCCTACAATGCAGGCAGTACTGAACTAAGCTATCCTACAATGCAGGCTGTACTGTACTAAGCTATCCTACAATACAGACTGTACTGTACTAAGCTATCCTACAATGCAGGCTGTACTGTACTAAGCTATCCTACAATGCAGGCTGTACTGTACTAAGCTATCCTACAATACAGACAGTACTGAACTAAGCTATCCTACAATACAGACAGTACTGTACTAAGCTATCCTACAATGCAGGCTGTACTGTACTAAGCTATCCTACAATACAGACTGTACTAAGCTATCCTACAATACAGACAGTACTGTACTAAGCTATCCTACAATACAGACTGTACTGTACTAAGCTATCCTACAATACAGACAGTACTGAACTAAGCTATCCTACAATACAGACAGTACTGTACTAAGCTATCCTACAATGCAGGCTGTACTGTACTAAGCTATCCTACAATACAGACAGTACTGAACTAAGCTATCCTACAATACAGACAGTACTGAACCAAGCTATCCTACAATACAGGCAGTACTGAACCAAGCTATCCTACAATACAGGCTGTACTGTACTAAGCTATCCTACAATACAGGCAGTACTGAACTAAGCTATCCTACAATACAGGCAGTACTGAACCAAGCTATCCTACAATACAGGCTGTACTGTACTAAGCTATCCTACAATACAGGCAGTACTGAACTAAGCTATCCTACAATACAGGCTGTACTGTACTAAGCTATCCTACAATACAGACAGTACTGAACCAAGCTATCCTACAATACAGGCTGTACTGAACTAAGCTATCCTACAATACAGACAGTACTGAACCAAGCTATCCTACAATACAGACTGTACTGTACTAAGCTATCCTACAATACAGACAGTACTGTACTAAGCTATCCTACAATGCAGGCTGTACTGAACTAAGTTATCCTACAATACAGACTGTACTGTACTAAGCTATCCTACAATACAGACAGTACTGTACTAAGCTATCCTACAATGCAGGCTGTACTGAACTAAGCTATCCTACAATACAGACAGTACTGTACTAAGCTATCCTACAATACAGACAGTACTGTACTAAGCTATCTTACAATGCAGGCTGTACTGTACTAAGCTATCCTACAATACAGACAGTACTGTACTAAGCTATCCTACAATACAGACTGTACTGTACTAAGCTATCCTACAATACAGACAGTACTGTACTAAGCTATCCTACAATACAGACTGTACTGTACTAAGCTATCCTACAATACAGACTGTACTGTACTAAGCTATCCTACAATACAGGCTGTACTGAACTAAGCTATCCTACAATGCAGGCTGTACTGTACTAAGCTATCCTACAATACAGGCTGTACTGAACTAAGCTATCCTACAATACAGACTGTACTGTACTAAGCTATCCTACAATACAGGCAGTACTGAACCAAGCTATCCTACAATACAGACTGTACTGTACTAAGCTATCCTACAATACAGACTGTACTGTACTAAGCTATCCTACAATACAGACAGTACTGAACTAAGCTATCCTACAATGCAGGCTGTACTGAACTAAGCTATCCTACAATACAGACTGTACTGTACTAAGCTATCCTACAATGCAGGCTGTACTGAACTAAGCTATCCTACAATACAGACTGTACTGTACTAAGCTATCCTACAATACAGACAGTACTGTACTAAGCTATCCTACAATGCAGGCTGTACTGAACTAAGCTATCCTACAATACAGGCAGTACTGAACTAAGCTATCCTACAATGCAGACTGTACTGAACTAAGCTATCCTACAATGCAGGCTGTACTGTACTAAGCTATCCTCCAGTACAGACTGTACTGTACTAAGCTATCCTACAATACAGACTGTGATCCTGACCAAGCTATCCTCCAGTACAAATCAAATCAAATCAAATGTATATAGCCCTTCTTACATCAGCTGATATCTCAAAGTGCTGTACAGAAACCCAGCCTAAAATCCCAAACAGCAAGCAATGCAGGTGTAGAAGCACGGTGGCTAGGATAAACTCCCTAGAAAGGCCAAAACCTAGAAAGAAACCTAGAGAGGAACCAGGCTATGAGGGGTGGCCAGTCCTCTTCTGGCTGTGCCGGGAGGAGATTATAACAGAACATGGCCAAGATGTTCAAATGTTCATAAATGACCAGCATGGTCAAATAATAATAATCACAGTAGTTGTCGAGGGTGCAAAAAGTCAGCACCTCAGGAGTAAATGTCAGTTGGCATTTCATAGCTGATAATTGAGAGTATCTCTACCGCTCCTGCTGTCTCTAGAGAGTTGAAAACAGCAGGTCTGGGACAGGTAGCACGTCCGGTGAACAGGTCAGGGTTCCATAGCCGCAGGCAGAACAGTTGAAACTGGAGCAGCAGCACGGCCAGGTGGACTGGGGACAGCAAGGAGTCATCATGCCAGGTAGTCCTGAGGCATGGTCCTAGGGCTCAGGTCCTCCGAGAGAGAGAAAGAAAGAAAGAAAGATAGAAAGAGAGAAATAGAGAGAGCACACTTAAATTCACACAGGACACCGGATAAGACAGGAGAAGTACTCCAGATATAACAGACTGACCCTAGCCCCCCGACACATAAACTACTGCAGCATAAATACTGGAGGCTGAGACAGGAGGGGTCAGGAGACACTGTGGCCCCATCCGATGATACCCCCGGACAGGGCCAAACAGGCAGGATATAACCCCACCCACTTTGTCAACGCACAGCCCCCACACGCCTAGAGGGATATCTTCAACCACCAACTTACCATCCTGAGACAAGGCCGAGTATAGCCCACAAAGATCTCCGCCACGGCACAACCCAAGGGGGGGTTAGGGTTAGGGTTAGGGTTAACCTTGAAATCAGCCCTTGCCTTAACAGGAAGCCAGTGTAGGGTGGCTAGCACTGGAATAATATGATCACATTTTTTGGTTCTAGTCAGGATTCTAGCAGCCGTATTTAGCACTAACTGAAGTTTATTTAGTGCTTTATCCGGGTAGCCGGAAAGTAGAGCATTGCAGTAGTCTAACCTAGAAGTAACAAAAGCATGGATTAATTTTTCTGCGTAATTTTTGGACAGAAAGTTTCTGATTTTTGTAATGTTACGTAGATGGAAAAAAAGCTGTCCTTGAAACAGTCCTGATATGTTCGTCAAAAGAGAGATCAGGGTCCAGAGTAACGCAGAGGTCCTTCACAGTTTAATTTGAGACGACTGTACAACCATCAAGATTAATTGTCAGATTCAACAGAAGATCTCTTTGTTTCTTGGGACCTAGAACAAGCATCTCTGTTTTGTCCGAGTTTGAACAAGCATCTAGAACAAGCATCTCTGTTTTGTCAGAGAAAGTTTGCAGCCATCCACTTCCTTATGTCTGAAACACAGGCTTCTAGCGAGGGCAATTTTGGGGCTTCACCATGTTTCATTGAAATGTACAGCTGTGTGTCATCCGTATAGCAGTGAAAGTTAACATTTTGTTTTCGAATGACATCCCCAAGAGGTAAAATATATAGTGAAAACAATAGTGGTCCTAAAATGGAACCTTGAGGAACACCGACATGTACAGTTGATTTGTCAGAGGACAAACCATTCACAGAGACAAACTGATATCTTTCCGACAGATAAGATCTAAACCAGGCCAGAACTTGTCCGTGTAGACCAATTTGGGTTTCCAATCTCTCCAAAAGAATGTGGTGGAACACCTATGTGAGAATGCTATTCATTGACTACAGCTCAGCGTTCAACACCATAGTACCCTCAAAGCTCATCATAAATAAATAAATAACTAAGCTAAGGAACCTGGGACTAAACACCTCCCTCTGCAACTGGATCCTGGACTTCCTGACGGGTCGCCCCCAGGTGGTGAGGGTAGGTAGCAACACATCTGTCATACTGATCTTTAACACTGGAGCTCCCCAGGGGTGCGTGCTCAGTCCACTCCTGTACTCCCTGTTCACCCACGACTGCATGGCCAGGCACGAGTCCAACACCATCATTAAGTTTGCAGACGACACAACAGCGGTAGGCCTGATCACCGACAACAACGAGACAGCCTATAGGGAGGAGGTAAGAGACCTGGCCGGGTGGTGCCAGAATAACAACCTATCCCTCAACGTAACCAAGACCAAGGAGATGATTGTGGACTACAGGAAAAGGAGCACCGAGCACGTCCCCATTCTCATTGACGGGGCTGTGGTGGAGCAGGTTGAGAGCTTAAAATTCCTTGGTGTCCACATCACCAACAAACTAGAATGGTCCAAACACACCAAGACAGTCGTGAAGAGGGCACGACAAAGCCTATTCCCCCTCAGGAAACGTAAAAGATTTGGCATGGGTCCTGAGATCCTCAAAAGGTTCTACAGCTGCAACATCGAGAGCATCCTGACCGGTTGCATCACTGCCTGGTACGGCAATTGCTCGGCCTCTGACCGCAAGGCACTTCAGAGGGTAGTGCGTACAGCCCAATACATCACTGTGGCAAATCTGCCTGCCATCCAGGACCTCTACACCAGGCGGTGTCAGAGGAAGGCCCTAAAAATGTTCTAAGACCCCAGCCACCCCAGTCATAGACTGTTCTCTCTACTACCGCATGGCAAGCGGTACCGGAGTGCCGAGTCTAGGACAAAAAGGCTTCTCAGCAGTTTTTACCCCCAAGCCATAAGACTCCTGAACAGGTAACCAAATGGTTACCCGGACTATTTGCATTGTGTGCCCCCCCCCCCCCCCAACCCCTCTTTTACGCTGCTGCTACTCTCTGTTTATCATATATGCATAGTCACTTTAACCATACATCCATGTACATACTACCTCAATTGGCCCGACCAACCAGTGCTCCCGCACATTGGCTAACTGGGCTATCTGCATTGTGCCCCACCTCCCGCCAACCCCTCCTTTTACGCTACTGCTACTCTCTGTTCATCATATATGCGTATGTTACACCCATGAAAAAGGGGGGAAAGAATCACAATTGTGATACGGAATGTTTACTCATTGAACTTTTAGTGCAATCATTTTACATAAGTAACACATTTTACAGAATAACAGATCTACAGGAAATAGATATTTTTGTAGGGTACAAGGCTTATTCAAGTCACAACAGTATACACTGTACATCACTGAAACAAATACTATTTTCAATATAACTGACAAGCACAAAGCTTTAACTCAGTAAACCATAACTCAATTTATCAACAGGCAATAAAGTGTTTGAAAAACCATTACACAAATAACGCCGCAAAATATCTTATTAACAACGCACATGTTCATTCACAATCGACATCAAATGGCAGCTACGTAGCAGTACCTAGTAGTACGAAGCTAGCTGCAACCGAGCAGGGCTCATGTTTCTCTCTGCAAACTTAACTAACTTCCTCAATATGTTACTAAGACAAACCTTAAACACTCTTGACATGTTAGCGAGTTATTACATTTAAATTACTCTTTTTTTATCATCAATAACGTACCTGAAAAAGGGGGGAAAGAATCACAATTGTGATACGGAATGTTTACTCATTGAACTTTTAGTGCAATGAGAAAAAGACCGCGAATTCTCCGTGAACTTGAGTGGAGACCAGAGCAATCGATCTCAGGCTAGATTAAGAGCATTTAGTAGATCACAGATGAACACTTTTACCCACGACAACACAAAGTAATCAACATAACGTTTACACATTCCTCTCACAATTCGTACCCTTTGTATGCTTGACGGATTTTAACACAATTATATAAATGTTATCAATCTATCAACTAATACTGAATGCATGATCTTCTTAACCTTAGATGTTTTAAGATCCTCACATACTTTGAATTTACTAATACTTTTTAATGTATAACAGGCTATTAGTATTTCCTTTAACCTGTCACACATAGTCACTTTAACCATACCTACATGTACATACTACCTCAATAAGCCTGACTAACCGGTGTCTGTATAAAGCCTTGCTACTCTTATTTTCAAATGTATTTTTACTGTTTTATTTCTTTACCTACCTACACACACACACACACACACACACACACACACACACACACACACACACACACACACACACACACACACACACACACACACACACACACACACACACACACACACACACACACACACACACACACCTTTTTTTCCCGCACTATTGGTTAGAGCCTGTAAGTAAGCCTTTCACTGTAAGGTCTACACCTGTTGTATTCGGCACACGTGACAAATAAACTTTGATTTGATTTGATCGATGGTATCAAAAGCAGCACTAAGGTCTAGGAGCATGAGGACAGATGCAGAGCCTCGGTCTGACACCATTAAAAGGTAATTTACCACCTTCACAAGTGCAGTCTCAGTGCAATGATGGGGTCGAAACCAGACTGAAGCATTTTGTATACATTGTTTGTCTTCAGGAAGGCAGTGAGTTGCAGCGCAACAGCTTTTTCTAAAATGTTTGAGAGGAATGGAAGATTCAATATAGGCCGATAGTTTTTTTATATTTTCTGGGTCATGGTTTGGCTTTTTCAAGAGAGGCTTTATTACTGCCACTTTTAGTGAGTTTGGTACACATTCGGTGGACAGAGAGCCGTTTAGAGAGCCGTTTATTATGTTCAACATAGGAGGGCCAAGCACAGGAAGCAGCTCTTTCAGTACTTTAGTTGGAACTGTGACTGTGACTGTGATCCTGACCAAACTATCCTCCAGTACAGACTGTGATCCTGACCAAGCTATCCTCCAGTAAAGACAGTGATCCTGACCAAACTATCCTCCAGTACAGACAGTGATCCTAACCAAGCTATTCTCCAGTACAGACAGTGATCCTAACCAAGCTATCCTCCAGTACAGACAGTAATCCTGACCAAGCTATCCTCCAGTACAGACAGTAATCCTGACCAAACTATCCTCCAGTACAGACTGTGATCCTGACCAAGCTATCCTCCAGTACAGACAGTGATCCTGACCAAAATATCATCCAGTACAGACAGTGATCCTAACCAAGCTATCCTCCAGTACAGACAGTAATCCTGACCAAAATATCCTCCAGTACAGACAGTAATCCTGACCAAGCTATCCTCCAGTACAGACAGTGATCCTGACCAAGCTATCCTCCAGTACAGACAGTAATCCTGACCAGAATATCCTTCAGTACAGACTGTGATCCTGACCAAGCTATCCTCCAGTACAGACAGTGATCCTGACCAAGCTATCCTCCAGTACAGACAGTGATCCTGACCAAGCTATCCTCCAGTACAGACAGTGATCCTAACTAAGCTATCCTCCAGTACAGACAGTGATCCTAACCAAGCTATCCTCCGGTACAGACTGTGATCCTGACCAAGCTATCCTCCAGTACAGACAGTGATCCCGACCAAAATATCCTCCAGTAGAGACTGTGATCCTGACCAAGTGATCCTCCAGTACAGACAGTAATCCTGACCAAGCTATCCTCCAGTAGAGACTGTGATCCTGACCAAGTGATCCTCCAGTACAGACAGTAATCCTGACCAAGCTATCCTCCAGTTTAGACAGTAATCCTGACCAAGCTATCCTCCAGTACAGACTGTGATCCTGACCAAGCTATCCTCCAGTACAGACAGTGATCCTGACCAAGCTATCCTCCAGTACAGACAGTGATCCTAACTAAGCTATCCTCCAGTACAGACAGTGATCCTAACCAAGCTATCCTCCGGTACAGACTGTGGTTCTGATCAAGGTATCCTACATTACAGACAGTCGTTCTGATCAAGCTATCCTGCATTACGGGCAGTCGTTCTGACCAAGCTATCCTACAGTATGGGCAGTCGTTCTGACCAAGCTATTCTACACTACAGACAGTCGTTCTGATCAAGCTATCCTACAGTAACGACAGTCGTTCTGATCAAGGTATCCTGCATTACAGACAGTCGTTCTGACCAAGCTATTCTACACTACAGACAGTCGTTCTGATAAAGCTATCCTACAGTAACGACAGTCGTTCTGACCAAGCTATTCTACACTACAGACAGTCGTTCTGATCAAGCTATCCTACAGTAACGACAGTCGTTCTGATCAAGGTATCCTACATTACAGACAGTCGTTCTGACCAAGCTATCCTACAGTATGGGCAGTCGTTCTGACCAAGCTATTCTACACTACAGACAGTCGTTCTGATCAAGCTATCCTACAGTAACGACAGTCGTTCTGATCAAGGTATCCTACATTACAGACAGTCGTTCTGATCAAGCTATCCTCCAGTACAGACTATAGTTCTGATCAAGCTATCCTACAGTATGGGCAGTCGTTCTGACCAAGCTATCCTACAGTATGGGCAGTCGTTCTGACCAAGCTATTCTACACTACAGACAGTCGTTCTGATCAAGCTATCCTACACTACAGACAGTCGTTCTGACCAAGCTATCCTACACTACAGACAGTCGTTCTGACCAAGCTATTCTACACTGCAGACAGTCGTTCTGATCAAGCTATTCTACACAACAGACAGTCGTTCTGATCAAGCTATCCTACACTACAGACAGTCGTTCTGACCAAGCTATCCTACACTACAGACAGTCGTTCTGATAAAGCTATCCTACAGTAACGACAGTTGTTCTGATCAAGCTATCTTACAGTATAGACAGTCGTTCTGAACAAGATATCCTACACTACAGACAGTCGTTCCGATCAATCTATCCTACAGTATAGACAGTCGTTCTGACCAAGCTATCATGCGCTACAGACAGTCGTTCTGATCAAGCTATCCTACAGTATAGACAGTCGTTCTGACCAAGCAATCCTACAGTATAGACAGTCGTTCTGACCAAGCTCTCCTATAGTATAGACAGTGATCCTCACCATGCTCTCCTATAGTATAGACAGTGATCCCCACCATGCTCTCCTATAGTATAGACAGTGATCCTCACCATGCCCTCCTATAGTATAGACAGTGATCCTGACCATGCTCTCCTATAGTATAGACAGTGATCCTGACCATACTCTCCTATAGTATAGACAGTGATCCTCACCATGCTCTCCTATAGTATAGACAGTGATCCTCACCATGCCCTCCTATAGTATAGACAGTGATCCTGACCATGCTCTCCTATAGTATAGACAGTGATCCTGACCATACTCTCCTATAGTATAGACAGTGATCCTCACCATGCTCTCCTATAGTATAGACAGTGATCCTCACCATGCCCTCCTATAGTATAGACAGTGATCCTGACCATGCTCTCCTATAGTATAGACAGTGATCCTGACGATGCTCTCCGATAGTATAGACAGTGATCCTCACCATGCTCTCCTATAGTATAGACAGTGATCCTGACCATTCTCTCCTATAGTATAGACAGTGATCCTGACCATGCTCTCCTATAGTATAGACAGTGATCCTGACCATTCTCTCCTATAGTATAGACAGTGATCCTGACCATTCTCTCCTATAGTATAGACAGTGATCCTGACCATGCTCTCCTATAGTATAGACAGTGATCCTCACCATGCTCTCCTATAGTATAGACAGTGATCCTGACCATTCTCTCCTATAGTATAGACAGTGATCCTCACCATGCTCTCCTATAGTATAGACAGTGATCCTGACCATTCTCTCCTATAGTATAGACAGTGATCCTGACCATGCTCTCCTATAGTATAGACAGTGATCCTCACCATGCTCTCCTATAGTATAGACAGTGATCCTCACCATGCTCTCCTATAGTATAGACAGTGATCCTGACCATATTCTCCTATAGTATAGAAAGTGATCCTCACCATGCTCTCCTATAGTATAGACAGTGATCCTCACCATGCTCTCCTATAGTATAGACAGTGATCCTCACCATGCTCACCTATAGTATAGAAAGTGATCCTCACCTTGCTCTCCTATAGTATAGACTGTGATCCTGACCATATTCTCCTATAGTATAGAAAGTGATCCTCACCATGCTCTCCTATAGTATAGACAGTGATCCTCACCATGCTCTCCTATAGTATAGACAGTGATCCTCACCATGCTCACCTATAGTATAGACAGTGATCCTCACCATGCTCTCCTATAGTATAGACAGTGATCCTCACCATGCTCTCCTATAGTATAGACAGTGATCCTCACCATGATCTCCTATAGTATAGACAGTGATCCTCACCATGCTCTCCTATAGTATAGACAGTGATCCTCACCATGCTCTCCTATAGTATAGACAGTGATCCTCACCATGCTCTCCTATAGTATAGACAGTGATCCTCACCATGCTCTCCTATAGTATAGACAGTGATCCTCACCATGCTCTCCTATAGTATAGACAGTGATCCTCACCATGCTCTCCTATAGTATAGACAGTGATCCTCACCATGTTCTCCTATTGTATAGACAGTGATCCTCACCATGATCTCCTATAGTATAGACAGTGATCCTGACCATGCTCTCCTATAGTATAGACAGTGATCCTGACCATGCTCTCCTATAGTATAGACAGTGATCCTCACCATGCTCTCCTATAGTATAGACAGTGATCCTCACCATTCTCTCCTATAGTATAGACAGTGATCCTCACCATGCTCTCCTATAGTATAGACAGTGATCCTCACCATGCTCTCCTATAGTATAGACAGTGATCCTCACCATGCTCTCCTATAGTATAGACAGTGATCCTGACCATGCTCTCCTATAGTATAGACAGTGATCCTGAAAATGCTCTCCTATAGTATAGACAGTGATCCTCACCATGCTCTCCTATAGTATAGACAGTGATCCTCACCATGCTCTCCTGTAGTATAGACAGTGATCCTGACCATGCTCTCCTATAGTATAGACAGTGATCCTCACCATGCTCTCCTATAGTATAGACAGTGATCCTCACCATGCTCTCCTATAGTATAGACAGTGATCCTGACCATGCTGTCCTATAGTATAGACAGTGATCCTGACCATGCTGTCCTATAGTATAGACAGTGATCCTCACCATGCTCTTCTATAGTATAGACAGTGATCCTCACCATGCTCTCCTATAGTATAGACAGTGATCCTCACCATGCTCTCCTATAGTATAGACAGTGATCCTGACCATGCTCTCCTATAGTATAGACAGTGATCCTCACCATGCTCTCCTGTAGTATAGACAGTGATCCTCACCATGCTCTCCTATAGTATAGACAGTGATCCTGACCATGCTCTCCTGCAGTATAGACAGTGATCCTGACCATGCTCTCCTATAGTATAGACAGTGATCCTGACCATGCTCTCCTATAGTATAGACAGTGATCCTGAAAATGCTCTCCTATAGTATAGACAGTGATCCTGACCATGCTCTCCTATAGTATAGACAGTGATCCTGACCATGCCCTCCTATAGTATATACAGTGATCCTCACCATGCTCTCCTATAGTATAGACAGTGATCCTCACCATGCTCTCCTATAGTATAGACAGTGATCCTCACCATATTCTCCTATAGTATAGACAGTGATCCTGAAAATGCTCTACTATAGTATAGACAGTGATCCTGACAATGCTCTCCTATAGTATAGACAGTGATCCTCACCATGCTCTCCTATAGTATAGACAGTGATCCTCACCATATTCTCCTATAGTATAGACAGTGATCCTGAAAATGCTCTACTATAGTATAGACAGTGATCCTGACAATGCTCTCCTATAGTATAGACAGTGATCCTCACCATATTCTCCTATAGTATAGACAGTGATCCTGAAAATGCTCTACTATAGTATAGACAGTATATGTCAGAGTCAAGGCCCGCGGGCCACATCCGGCCCGCGAGAAGGTTTTTTACGGCCCCTGGGATGATCTTGATTTATTATTAGAACCGGCCCGCAGACCGCAGCAAGCCGGCAGCCCGCAGATCTTTTACACGCACCAATACTACATTTCCCACAATGCAACGGTGACGCACCGAGCAGTAGGCTGCTTCATTTCAATATTTATTGGCACAGCAGTCGTCAGCATCACAGTAAAATTAACTTTCAGATACCCATCAAAAATGGCAAAACGGAAGGTGGACACTGAGAACCGGGGGTTTCAAACAAGGTGGGAGTCGGAGTATATGTTCACGGAGGTAGCTGGAAAACCTGTGTGTCTTCTGTGTGGAGAAAGTGTGGCGGTACTGAAAGAGTATAATCTGAGACGACATTATGAAACGAAACACGCGGACAAAAACAAGAATATGGACATGGAACAAAGGCTACAAAAGGCTAGATTTTTGCACTTTATTTTATTGTATTTCAATCCAATTATATTTTAAAAATATTTCAGTTGAGTGGATGATAGAAAATTGCTATTATTGTTTTTTTCTTTGAAGTAAATTTAGCCCACTTTTGCTAAAATAGAAAATATAGGCTACTGATGGTGCCTTGAATACCGGTTTCTTTCATTTAATGTTCATGTTATGGGGATTTTTATATAAAGGAAATTTGTCTTTTGTGTCTGTTGAAAATTAAAGATTACTGACAGAGCCATAAGAAAATATTGCTTTATTTATCTGATCATATTGGAATATATTTGTTAGGTTTTCAGTAGGTTCAATTAGGTTCACTAGACTATATGCGTCATTTAAAAATTTTTCAATGAACATTCGAACAGTCCGGCCCTCGGCTTGTAGCTAAATTTTTTATTTGGCCCTCCGTCCATTTGACTTTGACACCCCTGGTATAGACAGTGATCCTCACAATGCTCTCCTATAGTATAGACAGTGATCCTCACCATGCTCTCCTATAGTATAGACAGTGATCCTGACCATGCTCTCCTATAGTATAGACAGTGATCCTCACCATGCTCTCCTATAGTATAGACAGTGATCCTGACAATGCTCTCCTATAGTATAGACAGTGATCCTCACCATGCTCTCCTATAGTATAGACAGTGATCCTCACCATGCTCTCCTATAGTATAGACAGTGATCCTGACCATGCTCTCCTATAGTATAGACAGTGATCCTCACCATGCTCTCCTATAGTATAGACAGTGATCCTGACAATGCTCTCCTATAGTATAGACAGTGATCCTCACCATGCTCTCCTATAGTATAGACAGTGATCCTCACCATGCTCTCCTATAGTATAGACAGTGATCCTCACCATGCTCTCCTATAGTATAGACAGTGATCCTCATCATGCTCTCCTATAGTATAGACAGTGATCCTGACAATGCTCTCCTATAGTATAGACAGTGATCCTGACCATGCTCTCCTATAGTATAGACAGTGATCCTCACCATGCTCTCCTATAGTATAGACAGTGATCCTCACCATGCTCTCCTATAGTATAGACAGTGATCCTCACCATGCTCTCCTATAGTATAGACAGTGATCCTCGACCATGCTCTCCTATAGTATAGACAGTGATCCTCACCATGCTCTCCTATAGTATAGACCAGTGATCCTCACCATGCTCTCCTATAGTATAGACAGTGATCCTCACCATGCTCTCCTATAGTATAGACAGTGATCCTCACCATGCTCTCCTATAGTATAGACAGTGATCCTCACCATGCTCTCCTATAGTATAGACAGTGATCCTCACCATGCTCTCCTATAGTATAGACAGTGATCCTCACCATGCTCTCCTATAGTATAGACAGTGATCCTCACCATGCTCTCCTATAGTATAGACAGTGATCCTGACCATGCTCTCCTATAGTTCATATCTACTTAAGTTACTTTCTCACAAATATAAATATACCAACTTTTCAAATATAAGCTCTGCAAATAATCTCTCATTTAATAAATTCCAAATTAACAGCTATTTGTGACCCAGGCAAACTTCAATGATCTCGATAGCTGTTAGTCTTCTTCCAAATATCTCATTAGCTTTGTGTGATCAGTGCAGGTCTTTTGTAGTCGCCGGTGGTTCTGAGGGAAGCCCACCTCTGTACTATCCTGTGTGAGTTAGTGTTAGCTAACTATGTGGTTATCTGCCTCCCCGTCCATGTATTCAGAGCCAGTGCCCCTGCCTTATCAGCAGTCTGTAGTTTGCATGCTCAATCGCCTGATTTTGTCAAGGGTGACTCCAAAAGATTCTGATAGGCACTTCGCAAATCACCCAGGTTGAATCTAA